>NW_009605662.1:19707-32298 GCF_000690535.1 Cariama cristata | reverse complement strand
TAGCAGGGAGCCCGCCTAGGCCCCTCTGCACCCCCGGCACCTGGAGCCTTTCGATACCTTTTCCTCGGTATCAAATCCCCAGCGGGAATCGCGATAATACGTCAGCCGTCGCGACAGAGAAATGCCTTGAGGAAAGGGGGTGATTGCGGTTGCAATGTGTGCAAATCCTTTGTGTAATTCCTTCCCAAGGAAAGTGCCTTTTTGCAAGAGGTATCATTAATAAATCATCCGTCGTTTTTGTTTCCTACCGACCGCTTTTCAAGCATCTCAGCACAAGCATGAGGAAAACTGCAGAGCTTGACTTCTCTGTTTTCAGCCCATTCGTGCAAGCAAAGTACTTAAATGCTTTTGGTTGTGCAGCGTATGATCTTCCCAGAGCAGCACCTGCAAGGGCTTACGGACGTGATTTATCCTCCTCTTGGTATTGCCTCTAATTGCTAGGTACAAGTTTTAGGATAAAGCGCAGATGCAGGTTAGTTCGCTCAGTAATAATGCATCGTACTCGCTTCTTACCGTAGTCCTTTGTGTTTCTTTCTCTAGTCACGTCTCAAGTCTCAAGAAGACATAAGTTTATTTGGAAAACTTTTTGCAACAATACTTTTACCTCTTTATTGCACAGACCCGGTTCTTTGTTGCACCGGTAGCTGCAGGAGAGCACGCTCCCAGTAGATGAGGTTGGGTTCCCGAGTGATGTCATTTGTGCTGGAGCAACGGTGATGACTTTGTGATTGAATAAATCCTACTGGACGTGTCTGGCTTCGTGATTTTGTGTGTGTGCGCGCTGTAGAAACTTCGTCTGATTCAGCAGCCGACTGAGAAGATTCTGTGATCGGTGCTACGTAGGCAGTAGGGGAATATAGTGATGATAGTTGCTTTTTCCTTTCAGCGTGTGTATTTGTGATCAGGTCTGTTTTCACCTGAAGAATTTGAACTTGTTAGAGTCCATTCACTTAAGTAAACACATAAAGCAGTGGGGAAAATGCTGTTGAAGCACATTACAGATATTAGAGGCGGAGAGAGGAGGCTCTCACAGCCAGCAGGCTGGGGAGTGAAGGATGCAGGGAGAGCGTTCAGGTGGGTCTGGTGTCCTGTAAAGCCAGTCCAGAGGGTCTGAAAGCTCTGGGGGGGAAAAGCAGCGACAGCAGAAAGCAAGCAGCGACAAATTAACTGACCGGTAGTTTTTAGTAGAAGAAGCTTTGGATCAAAAGCAAGTAAGTGTCAGAGCAAACAGAGGGTAAGATTTGCAATAAATGCAGGCTCTAAGCTTTTGGGGAAAAATGCTTCCGTAAAAGAAAGGCTATTTATTTTTTAATTGATATTTACACTGTGCAGTTTGGTAGAATTTCTGAGGTGAACAAATCAGATTGACCCTTTTCTGGGGGAGTCGCAGGTTGAGCTGGAACTGGAAGATGGCTTGATGAATAGGCTATAATTTACAAGCATCACTTCAAATATTTTCAATATTTCTCAGCTATTTTAAGAAGCCATATTGAGTTCAAGCCCAACGAGCCTGATAGTCTAGAGAGAGGAAGGATGTGCATCGCTGGAACAGGAATTAAGCAAAAATAGATAAATCTGACATAATCGATGACAAGGGAAAGATGATTGCTGAAAGATGCTGGCATGCTCTCTGTTCCTTCGTGCTTGGCGTATATTTTGTTGTTACATGGCTTTTGAAGTGTAAAAAAAAAAGAAAATAAAATCTCATTTTGTGCTGAGATAAAAGAAAAGGCAGGTGCTTAAGTTCTGTTAAGGATCAGCTTTGATACTGTCGTTAAGTAGTGACCTTCCTTGCGGTTACCCCTCTGTCATTTTGTGAACTTCTCAATTGAATAAATAATGCGCTTAGTATCAAATAAATACCATTTAATAAGATGGTATTTTTGATCCCCCTTTCACTTCATGTTGCAAAGAGATTCACACTTTTTCTGCTTGAGCACAGCCTGGGGTGCTATTTCTGTTAATAACATTAAAAAATTTGTTGGAGAATGTTCACATAGTATTGTTTTTTCTCCAAATGTAGAATTAAGGAACCCTTGTGTTCTCTGTAACTTGGACATTTGCCTTCGTTTAAGTCTTATTTGTATTTGTTTCAAGTTGTCCTCTGATAGATAAGCTTTTATGTCTACGTTTACTTCTGGGAACTGTTACCAGATCAAGAGACGAAGTAAGGATTTTTGTCGAGGGCTGAAGTGTCTGTAGTTCCCAGAAACGCAGACTGCTGTACGATGTACAGGAGCCTTAGCTTGCATCCTCACCTGCACTTGCTGAAATGCCCGCATGTGGGATAGAAACTTTCATAGGTGTTTCCTTTCCAGTGCAATACTTTTCTTTTTCACCTTGGTTTCTCCATTCATCTTTATTCCTCGTTTTTGACCTCAGCTTGTTACTGGCCAGCACGTGGAAATGGGGAGAGGAGGAGGTAGAGGTGGTTGCCCTGACTGCCTCCACCCTCAAAGCCTCCATCGCCGAAACATTTTTTTATCCTATATTTTGCTGGCTCACTCATCTTCAGTGAGGTAATAGTGAGGGGAGTTAGTGATTTATGAAGATGGGAGATGAAGTAATGTCCGTTCTCTAAAGCTTGGTAACTTCCAGGATTCTGGGATTTATGGAATTATTAAATACACCACCAAGAACATAGCCACAATCTGACTTGCTTGATTGATTTAGCAGATGATCAGAACTTTTTAATAATTGCTTTAAGAACATGTAGTTCACTGAAATACTACAGCTAGCAGTTGAGTAACAGGTCACTCCGTCGCGTTGTAGGCTGTAGCTGGGGCCTGCTGACTCCTCTAAGGTTGTTTATGGAGTAAGGTGCCCTGAAGATGAGTAGAGGTTTCACAGTTTTCTGCATCTGCAATGGAGTGTATCACCCCACTGTTTCCAATTTTTGCTCTTTAAACGTTATCAAACTGGGAAGTTAAGCGAACAACTTAAATTTTTATTCCTTGTGTGGTATGCCATATTCCCATTGTATTTTGTGACTCGTATTAAAATCTTAACCGTAACTGTCTTTGAGCAATTTTTCTTTTAATTGCAGATCGTTAGTTTGAATATGAATGCTGAAATGAGTTTGTCACACTATTCATGTTTTTTCTTTCTAAAAAAAATTGCATTCCAAATACTGATTCAGCTGCTGAGGAACAGAGCTCCTGAAAAAGCATTCTGCTGACTGACATCCAGAAAAGTTGTTTTTAACTTTGCCCAAAGATATTTTTCCAATGGGTTGTATTCCTCAAAAGCTAAGCTTACTATCCAAAATAGGCATAGCTTGGCCTTGGTCTTGCCTACACCTGGAGCTGACAGAGACTGCTGTGTTCATTGGCTGCTGGTTTCCGTGATATTAGTAATTTGATTTAAATGGGCACTTAAAGAAACGACAACTACTGTGGCCCACAGCTGATCCGGCTTCATAGACCCTATAGACCCCATAGACCCCTTTTCCTTAATTCGGTACATTCTGTGTGGGTGTCTCTTCATGCCTCCCTGCTCACTTCATGTTTGGTATGTTGTTGCTGTAATTATTCTCCCATTGTGCTCAGGAATTTTGCATAATTTACATATTCCCTTTGCTTAACTTGTTTATACTGTGTTTGAAGATTAGTCCAAGTTTCCAGGATTCGTGAAGAAAATGGTGATATTTCATTGTTGGAAGAATTTCACAAGAATGTCGTTTGGCTGCAGTCTCACTTTGGTATGGAATAGCGGGGGTGGTAGTACTTGGGGTGTGCTGGGATGAAAACTGGGAGAGATTTTTAATGTAAGTTTTCACGTCCTGGGCAGCGAGTCTGGTCTGCTGGACGGTATTGTGCTTGGAATGCGTGGAGCAATTGAATTGCACGTCTGGGTTATTGATGTATTTAGAGATAACTGAACTGCTCCAGGCTTTAAAATAGATGCCTTGATGGGTGTACTATAGGGAAATGTGTTAGAAAACAGGTTTTCTGTAAGTGCAACACATCTGAGACAAACCTTTAAGTAAAATTCTGTTGAATTAAGTGACAGATCCTGCCTCCAGTGGGAGTGAGCTCTGTAGCGTCTTGGGTGTGCAATGAGTGAGAAGGTTTTTTAATTTCTAACAATGTCTATAGTAATGTGGTGCAGAAAAGGTGAACCATGAAAGTGAAGCTATTTTTAGTATTTAAAAAAAAAACAGTCAAAAAATGATCTACCAAGTGATACCTTGCTGACGTCTGTAGCGCAGCCAACCCAATTAAGGTGCCGTGTATTGTTTCCAGCAGGATTCTGATCGTTTCTAATTTGGGAAGCACGTGAGAGCAAGTGGAAATAGGTGAAACAACATGCTTTGCTATTCAGAGTGGATCTAGCATCCAGTCGTTTTCTGTAATTTCACGTCTCGTACTTGGGCAATCTCCCTGTCCTGTGCTTCGCAGCTAAGATGGTAGCCACGCGCAGCCTTCCCAGGTGATTTCTGCCTATATGGTGGGTGTGAGGCGCCTGGCAGAGAAAAAGAATTTGCTGCTATAGGGAGAGCACAGGGCAGTGGAAGAGAAAAAAAAAAATCATGCATGCTTTTACGTGATAAAATATTGCATAAGTCAATGTTCAGTGCTGTGGATTTTTTTTTCCGTTTCCTGACCCCAGCGTATCCTTTGCTGTATCCTGCTATCACTCTTCTTGCCTTTGCGTTGTTAAACTTCAGGCGTGCAATTCAGAGGACTTGCGTATCGCAGTCCTGCCCTTTCCTGTGACGGTGGCCTCGCCACTCATTTTGTTCCTCTCTGAAGGCAGTTTCTGGACGCAGAAGCTTTGAAAAATGCCGTTCAATTACTGTCTTGAGCCAATACCATGTGTGTGTGTGTATATATATATAGTTTAAATTCTGTTGGATCAAAATAGCATTGTATGAGCCTTTTTCAAAAAAAATTATGCAGATGCTCCCGCTCTCCAAAGTAAACTTCCTCCTGTGCTAATCTTTTTTTAAAATCTGGAATGGAAAAAGCATACATTTTTAACATCTGGAAAGGGGAACCCTTCGTGACTACTTTATTATTCTTCTGTCCAGCATTGCTCTTCATTCATCCTTCTATTCTGTCACTATTTTTCTTAATTTTTTTGTCTTCTAAGCTAGAGGCACGTCGCATGCTTTGGCTTCGTTGTGGGCAGGGAAAGTTAGGTATTTGCTTGCCTTTCTCTTCTGGCTCATCAGTCTGTTCTGATTCTGGGTTGGGTTTTTTGCTTCAGCTGCAGAAAAGCCCTCAGCTTTTGCCTAGAATGGGCGATGTCTTGCTAGAGCTGGTAATTCGTGCATCCTTTGGCTTTAAGTTGTTCACAACTACGCTGAGCATTTGTGAATGAGCATGGAGGAAAATCAATATGCGAGAAGGCCAGGGCAGGCAAGGAAAAACAGCTCTTCCAGCGCCTTTTTCCTGGTCGCACCATTGCCTGGTTTTTAGTTTTCCTGTCTGTGAACTCTTCAGTGTTTAAATTTAGAAATGGCTGGTTTGGAAACAAGTCACTTTTAAGATTGTTTCCAGAAGATTTGTGTGTAATTTAATCACATTCAGGGTTGCTGCTCTGCTGCTCTGATCTGTGTTTAGCTTGTTCTGCGAGACTTCAGGTTGCTCTTTCTCCCTATACCTCTCCCAGTGTTTTCTAGAAATTTGTGGGTTTTTCTAGTCAAAACTGCAAGAGCATTTATGAAGCCTTTTATACCTTTTCTATTCCCCGTTTCTGTTCATTGACTAGGTGGTATTTTTAGAAATGTTATTTTGTTAAAATAGCCTGAATGTTTAAAAAATGCAACTTCAGTTTCTCTGGAGGATCTCGTTAGTGATTATTATTTAAATACTCTAGAAATTGAATGCACGTACTTTAGAAATAGCCTGAATAATATATTTAATATTTCTGATATATATCCTGTATTTACTATTAATTTCCAACACAGCTTAGTTTAATATTTCAGGGTGTCTTCTTAGTTACAGATTATCAATGAGCGAAGTTGCCAGTGAAGAACCAAAAAAAGACTTCACAAAATGTGATGGTACAAGATAACGTTTCAACCACTTAAATTTAAGTCGAGGTAGGAAAGAATTAAGATTTTACACGCTTCCATCTAGTGTGTGTGAGGGAAATTGCATCCACGGTTAAAATCCCAGCCGTTCTTCTGGCAGTTCCAGTTGGGCAAGGATCATCTCATCCGTTGGTCTTTGTTAAGCAGTTACTGCTGATAAACTGTGTAGCATCCCAGGGCTGACAGATTTTAACTCTAAGTATTTATGTGGCAGTAGCTTTGTGATGTCCATAAAATGGCAACGCACAAAGTTTAAGAAAAATCACCTTTCACCATGTGGCGTTCATACTCTCCTTCAGTGTGTTCTGCTCTATTTACTTGTCATTTTGTGCTAGAATTTCGGCTGCTTGATTTATGAATTATTGCTATTGAAATAAAATTAAAGTGGCTGTTCAGTTATTTAAGAGCCAATTAAACCTGATTTTATTCTGATGTAACATTTCCAATGAAAGGGCATAAAACGCAGTCTGTGGAGGAAAGTTAGATCTAAAAATGTTTAGTGTTTGTTTTTTATAAACTGTGCTTTAGATGGTTTGACTTGCCAAATAAAATCCATTGCAATCTCACAGCAGTGAGTTCAGATGTTAGAAGTTACTCTATGTAAGAAAAGAAAATGATTCTGGTGTTTTCAGTGATCGTATATGAACCTTTAGCCATGGCTGCTGATTGGAGAATGTATCCAGCCAGGAGAAATGAATTTCTCTTGTTTGCAACGCTTTTGGAGAATATGATTCTATTTACTAGCCTTTGGTGACTTTCAAAGGTGGAAACAATGGCTCTTCTTTCTTAAATCATGGCCTGTACTGTCTTGAGGGATCAGCGCTTACATTAGTTGAGTTTCCAGTATCAGCATGTGCTAATTACTGTGAGGTCCTGCGCTCACAGGGGATGCTCAGGACAAGGTGCTTTGAGAAGTGCAGCCCAAGAACCTCGAGCGGTTGGTGCAGGATGGACAGAAATATGTCGTTTGTTGTATGATGTTGGGGAGCCGAGTTCACTCTTCAAGATCTGGTGGGACACGGACCCGCCGAAAAGCTAATGGTACCAGAAAATACCCGACCAAGCCTTGCAGTCCTGTATTTAGTTAGCAATAAATACAGCAAGGAGAATGAGTGTGTACTTTTCATTATGTGTGGCAATTAAGATGTAGCTCTTGATTGTGGAATTTCTTATTAGGGGAAATGACAATGCCAATCCTGGTTTTATTTTGACAATTTAACACCGTACGTTATGTTTTCTGTGGGCTGGGAGGGTGCTGGCTGAGACTGTTTTGATACTAAGGGTCTGGTTTGCCTTATTTTTTATTAAAAATAAATCATATTGATGCAGATATAATTTTATTTCTATACTACACAAGCCTGCACTAGCCAGCTCTCAGGTTTGTGGCGTCTGTCTCCAACAAGATCACAGATACGGAGAGAATGATTTATTTTAGTTTCCAATGCTTAGATAAAACTGTTTTTGTGCAGATGGCAGTGAAAGGATAACACATAGCTCAGACAAATTTGTATAAAGCACCGTATATTTGTACCAGAATCCAAATCTTCAGTACGTCAGTAATACTGAAAAGTATACTACTGTTGTACTAGCCTGGTTTTTTTTGGAGCATATAGAATTAAATGCCACGTGTAGAGGTCGATGGTGTTGGTGTACTCCAGTCTGGCTGCTGCGTGCATGTTGGTAGGGTGTGTCCATCTGCCCAGCCGGGTACCCCGCAGAGCTCTTGGGAATTGTCTGGTTGATACTGGAGAATACTTTGGGGTTTTTGGATGGAAAACACTCAGAGCAGTGCAGAGCAGGAGTGTGAGGATGCTCGGCTCTTTGGAGAGGGCTGGAGATGGTACAGGCGTTTGGTGGGTACCTGCTCCTCCGTCAAAGGCTTTTATAAGGTGCTTTAGTAGAGCGTGATAAAGAAAATTCTGATGGCTGCACTAATTCTAAATAAATGTTTACTAAACAACATTAATGGATTTATAATGTTTTTAGGAATAGTTATTAGTCCTTCAGTCTCGTATGGTGAAGGGAGTTTTGTCTCGATGGGGGGCTGCCATTTTAATGCTTCCTGGCAGGAGGCCTATTTTGATCATGCAAATTAGGTTGGAAAAAGTAGGCTAAACCATTAAAAAGTAGGAGAGATCATGAAATTTTAAATTTTTAAGGTGACTGCTTTTCTAATTATTAACATTTTTGTTATCATCATTTACGTATGTCACTTCATTTTCCTTGATTCTTGCGTCCTCGTCCCTTAATGCCGACAACCTCAATGCTGGTTGCTCTCGCATCCACTGCTCAAAATGGAAGCCATAGTCCGTTGGCTATTTCATTCCCAGCAAGGTGCTTGGAAATACTGCCACGTGATGTGTTTTGTTGTATAATTAGAAATGCAGATACAGACTTTTTTGTTGCACCGTGGTTAATTTTTTCTATTCTGTTAACATTCATAGGGACTGAAGGTTAAACTTGGCTTATGTAAACTCTGGGTATTTGCAGGATGCTTATTGGCAAGGGGATTAATTCTGGCAGTGAGAAAGGGGCATGCGTGCAAATGGGCAAGGATCAGAGCCAGTGCCCAGAAGAGTGGATCACAAGTGAGAAGACACTGGGATTTTCACCAGGATGATCTCTCCACGAGCTCCACCTTTCCCATCAGTTTCAGGCCGGGGGGATGAGCCGCTTGCCAGCAGAGTGGCACAGCACTGGTGCAGCACAGGACCCCACTGGGGATATGGGGAAGAGCCCCCCACTACCCCTCCGGGTCGGCACGTGGATCCTGCGGCCACCTTCCTGCAGAAGCACCGCAGCCCGTCCTTCGCATCCTGCTCCTCCGGGCAACAAGTGCATCGGCAAAATAATTGTATTGGTGCCTGCTGGCTCGCAAGCTTCATTTAATCCCATTAATTTTTAATAGAAAATTAATACTAAGCTAGCGTAGTTCTAACATGACTTTGCCTGTGCGCAGAAAGCCCCCCAGTTTGTGTTTGCTTTGGAGGAGAAGAGTGTTGGATCCTGCAGGAGCGAGACCCTCCTGACGAAGCCGGCAGCTGGAGCCGTGTGGGGCTTTGAGCTGGGGGACGCATCTTTGTAGGGCTGTCGCCTTCAGCAAATACAGTAGTACTGCCCTGTTCTGCTTCAGTGATCACAAATGTTGGTTGGATTTCAAATGTATGTCTCTAAAAGTAGTGCTCTGCACGCGGTGTTGTTTGTAGGCCGTGCTGCTTGGATAAACTGAGGGGACCGGGGGATTTCCAGCTAAATGTATGCAACAAGTGTATTGCGTGTCAGTTAGCACAGAGCTGACCTGACTGGTGTCTAGCGGAAAACGCCAAGAGTTGAATACCAATTTTATAAGGACTTCAGTAAAAATTAGTTTAAGCGATTTAGCGTTTCTGTTATTGAAAAAAACCCACATATTTTTAATTCCTGTTTTCACTAGGAGCTAATAGAGGAGATTAGTGCTGGAGATGGAGAGTTTGTGCCCAGCCACCCAGCTGTGGCTTTGCTGCAGTTGATGTTCTGCAGCCTCCAAAACAGTAAACTTGAAACAGGAAGGTCTGCTCTGTGAGTTGATGGTATCTTTCTCCTTAAGAGAGATTCTGGGAAAGTAAGCTGCATTCCTTAGCTCTTGCAAACCTTTTTAATTGTTTTTTCTCACAACCTTAGCCTGATCTTATCATGTAAGTAATTGTTGCATCATATTTGCTTTATTCTGTACTGGGAAGTCAGGTAATTGTGTTTTACCTTTTAATGGGAAGTGTTTGGGAAGCCTGTTACCTCCAAGATGTAGATGAGCAGTGCAGCAACTACTGCAACACCTGCATTTCTCCCAGCTTTTCTGGAGCTCGGCAGGCAACGGGCAGAAGGGTGGCACGGATGGCTGGCATCTCTCTAGAGTTGAGTAGCAGCCATAAAGTTAGTCAGTGTTTTAGGCTCTGTCATGAAAGTAAAGCTACCAGATCTGATGTGCCTTGTATTTAGGTATATCTCATCTGCGGGAATATTCAGTCAGACTTTCCTTATGAAGTAGTATTATAGGGTATTAATTATTCATAGTCAGTTTAATTCTTCGTTCTTGCATATTTAATTGTAATAGCATGCTGTATGTCACAGCGATTTCCCAGAAGAACTCTACACCAAAGGAAAATCATTCAGGTATATAGTTTTAAATATGGCCGTGCTAATCTTTGTTGTTTAATTTTGGAGCAGAATGGGATATTATCAGATGTTTCTTGCAGAGAAACAATTACGCAAACTCATGATTTAGCTTAATCTTTTCAGCTAAATTCTTCAAGCTGAAATAGCTGGTTTGATTTTCGCTGATGACACTTACGTTGTCTTGCTTATTTTATGAGGGAAGAAACGCTTAATGGGAGGGAGGACGTGACTTTTGTTTTCTTCTCTGAAGGGGGGAACCTCTGTCAAAGACTTTGGAAGTGCCAATCGATTCCTTCCAGAAGATGAAGGAAGGGAATAAGATTTTTATTGAGTTTTTTTCAGTGATCAGAATAGCAATGCCAAATGCTTGTGTGATTAAGGTTGGGTTTTTTTAAAAACTAGGATGGGCTCTTAGTGCTTGACGTGAGAAAATATTGGAGGCACAGGAACTGCAAATGCATTCACAATTTGATTTGCATTATCCTTGTTCTAGAGCTGTCTCACGCTTGTAAGGCACTTGGTGAAACCGAATCCCTAGTGTTTGGAGAGCAGGATTGTTCTCTGAGATTTACCGTAGGAGTTTAAACTTCTGAAAAATCTGTTTACAATGTGTCTGAGCTGGAGGATAGAGGACACAGTAGAGACTGTTATCTGTTTACTGCTCAGATAAGGAGGTGGAATAGATTGCTGGCCTGTTTCTGAACTCTGCTTAATGAATGGTTGCTAGGCAAATTGCATCTCAATCAGCTTAATCCTCAAGATGTCATTTACAGGTCTGCTCTTTGTGCGGGCCAGAACCGTGTGCTTTCAAACTGTACAGGCCAGAAATTGCTAGCAAAGCAGCTTAGAATAGCTTGTTCAAAAATTCAGTGTACATGTGTTGCTGAGCTGCCCAATTTAAAGTGCCTGTTGTCGCAGGGCCATCGCTGCATGGCCATGCACTAGATTAGACGTTTAGTGATAGACAGGAGGCAGCAGCATCCTTAGCACCGTTTCTGGATCTGCACAGCATACGTCGAAACGTTTTGGCGCTGAATTACCGTGAAAGAAAACGTTTCTAAATGGGGACTGCACTGCTGACGTGCTGAAAGGTATTTCTGTTTCGATTGAGTTTGCTCAGAGCTGGGTGTGATTTCAGGGTGTATACCTGGGACGTGATTAACTTTGGCAAACAGGTGAAAATGGGAGGTGGCGTTACCTGGCGTGGGGCAGGGAGCTGGGGCTGGCCTTGGTGAGAGATCTCTAATCGGGAGAGGGCACGGGCAGGTCGTATGAAGGCTTCAGCCTGCCTCTGAAAGAGTGGACTTTCTCCCGCAGCAACAGGAGAGAGCCAATTAATTGCATATGCTGGTATGTGTCTTGCCCACATACATTAGGCTCATGATTTAGTCCAAAGGAAAAAGTTTCCTAACATAGTTAAGCTTTAACAGTCTCTTTGTAAAGAAAGATAACAAGATACTTGTTTTTATTGGTTTCCCATGACAGCGATTAATTGTGTTGCAGGCAGAGCATTGTTCTTTGCATGGCTACACCTTCCTTTCCTTTGAAATATATCCTCTGTGAGTGCTGTGTGACACCGAGCACTGTAAATGCAAACTGGAAAAGACTGGACTTGTTGAATGCTAAAGACATTTTAGAACTGTTTATGGTCACCGTGTGCTGATATGAAATGTCCTTCACGTGGCACGGTTATTAAAAGTGCAGGTGAAAGTGTAGTATGTGAACTTTGCAGTGCTTGCGTAGTTTGGATGTGTGCAGCTTTTGTGTTGTTCAAAAATACTGTTAGAATTTTAGGAAAAGATGGTATTAAAACGTTGAGAGCCTCTCCAAATAAAGCATCAATAAAATATTCCACCTTAGTCACCAGCAAAATGACGGCGGTGCTTGCATCTTTACGCTGTAGATGGGAAGAGGACTGTCGAACAGAAGACTTTGTGATCAGAGAGTGCTTTTCATGCAAATGAAGATTTTATTACATGCTGCTGAATCAGGGGCTTGTGTAGCGAGAACAGCACAGAAGTGATAAGATCACTTTGTCATAGCTTGAAATTTTGCCCAGCATGTCTTTCAGATCGCTGAGACGGGCAAGAAACACTCTTGTTAAGGGCACAGCAGTAACTGATACAATATTTTGGGGGCAGGGCTTTTCCTTCGTGGTACAGTCTGTCTGCGGTGATCTGCCACGTGTCCACAGCCCTGATTTCAAAGCAATGAGGAACCACAACCTGTAGGTGACCCTGCGTACCAGCAAAGTCATAAAAGCTCCTGTTCCTGATGGGATCCCGGTTCTGCTCTTGCCCGAACGGGTACAGAATCTCCTCTCTGCTACAAGCGGGGAGCTGTTAGCATTAGTTAGAGCAGAGTTGTCCATCCTTTTCGCCTGGATAGCCTGTGTTGCC
>NW_009605662.1:14793-19696 GCF_000690535.1 Cariama cristata | reverse complement strand
CTCCCCACGTGCTGTGGGCCTCCATTTTGCTGCAGAGGGCACCCATCCAGGATGGGTTTGTTGGTTTTCTTTTTGTATTTGTTGGCTCATACCGTCTTCCCGATGTCCTTCTTTCGTGGCTAGAACCGGTTTGGTTTAATGAGGACTGTTGTTGCCAACAAGCGAATGGGTATGTGTAGTGGAATAGGCATCTAAATCTTCCCCTGCAGATGGGTAGTGTTCAGCAACCTGATGTGACCTTGGTAGAAGTTCTCCTGCGTGTTACTTTCGCTCTTTATTTATCTCTCTTGTTGTGTAGCAGCTTTCCTTACAGAGAAGCATCGGAGCTATTGGAAATCTGTCCTCTCTTCTTCTCTTCTCTCCAGAGACATTGTCAGCATAACGCCCAAGCTGCTTAGATTGACGTCTGAATATTCTGCTTTTGCACAATCAGGAGGCATTCAATGAAGCAGCAAGAGAAGAAGTTTAAGATTTAGGACTGACATTCTCAGACTCTTTTCAGTCCATAATTTTGAATAGCCTTGGTGAGGAAGGTCAAAGGCTTCCCTCACGTGGGATCCCCCCCACTTGTGTGTTGAGCATCCATCAAAGCGTATAGCACAAGGGAGAAACATGCTTAAAAGCCATCACATTGGAGCGTGGGGCTGTTCATATTTCACGTTCTCTTCTGAAGAGTCTAGGAACAAAATCTGACCCTGCACGTTCCTGGAGAGTTTCAGAGCCGCAGGATGGAACCTTTTCCCCATTTTTCTCATGCAAATTATGGTAAGGATTATTCAGTGTTTAAAATCTGGTTTATACTGGCTCCTGAATTTCATTTCAAATAAACATCTGGAGAGCTTTTTGATCTCCTGTGCGAGACTGTTGTCTGCCCCACTTGTTAAAATGACTTCTGCTTGATTTTTAGTGAAAGGCAAAGACCTACATCATTTTGGCCCAGAGGCGGTCTAAGTGTTTCACCTTTTGCAGTTAGAAATTTCCACAAGCACACGGCCTATCCGGCAGATATTTTAAATCCTTTCTCTTAGGGAGCATGGCAGCAATAGATATCTGTTTCGTCTGTGCTGCTATTTGGGATCT
Organism: Cariama cristata; assembly: GCF_000690535.1. Taxonomy (NCBI): domain Eukaryota; kingdom Metazoa; phylum Chordata; class Aves; order Cariamiformes; family Cariamidae; genus Cariama; species Cariama cristata. The sequence continues at coordinate 18,616 of NW_009605662.1, read as the reverse complement.
GCAAGGCTGCTACCTGTAGTGCAATTTGTACTTCTGCAAAGCCTCGTTCTCCCGGTGCTGAGCGTGTATCAGAGCGGATGCTCTGTTCGAGGAGAATTATGGTCTTGTCCCTTTGCAGCTTGCAGTACAAAGCCCTCCTCCGGAAGATTGCCACGGTTTGCTGGTATCCCACAGTCAGATCAGTGGAACAGCATCACGCAGGGAGTAATCTTTACTTACTCAAATAGCCATTACGTTTGGAGTACTTTTTCTCTGATTTGACAGGAGCTCGCTCCTCTACTCTTCACTGGAGACTGAAAATGTGTGCCCGTGGCGAGGGTGCTGGATATGTGCTTCCTCTGTCCTTCTGGCTTTGAAATGGGTTCCTGTTGCTCTTTGGCAGACCCTGAAGCAGCGATCTGTGGAAGCAGTGTATTCAGAGCGAGAGTGACTTTACCTCTTTGTTTTCTCTCTTTATTTATGTCTGTATGGGATCAGCTGGTCCCACATTATGTGTGAAGTAGTTAAATTTTAGCCTGCATCTGTAGGATGTGATTTCTCCCCTCCCCTCTAGTCGCTTTGATCAAATCAAATGAAAATGCAGTGCTTTCATTTCTGCTTTTGTAGTTTCAAAGACAATCTCTTGACATGCTCTAGCAGTTTGGACCCGAGTCCTTTTTTTTTTTTTTCCCCCTCAGTCCAGAGGCACACTGTGTCTTGTGCCTTTCTCTGTATCAGCAGTTGCAATCTGCATTGGCTTTTATCTGCATCAAAAGACAAATGGAAGAGAGCAAGACGCTACAGGAATGGGAAACAGACTTACATGTGCAATGGAAATATGTAATCCTTACGTTCAGTCTGCCACATGGTGTACAGACCAATTTCTGTGTTAGAAATCTGTAGCCTATACTCCCAGAGATGTGAGTTTAGATTTTGGACTTTGAAGGTTGGTTAATCTCCCCAGCAGTTAATACCAACATACAATTTTCTGTGATGTCAAACCTTCCTTCTAAATGCTTTTTTTTTTTTTTTTTTGCATATGTCAACTATACAAACCAACACTCAATTTGAGAAATTAGCATTCAAACACTCTGTAAGTACTTTATTTTTATCTGCTTTGTGAGCAGCTGAGCACATGTCCAGGCTGAAATACGCTGAACTGCTGCTTCCCGACGAGCGTGCCAGTGCCACTCGGCACGAGGAGCGGTGAGAAGGGTCCCGACACGGGAGAGTTTGGAACTTTAACCGATGTCCTGAAAAAGGCATTCCCGACCTCCATCCTGGGAAGGCACATCCGCAAATCTCCTGCTCGACTGCATCCCAGGGGAAAGGATCCCAGCTAAGCCATAGCCAAATCATACCCAGTTTCTCAGCAAGATAAGCACTCTGCTCACTGTCATCCCGATCAAAATCCTAACCGTGTCTGATGGCATTCGTAATGTTGTGGTACACATTACTTTTTCAGAGTAGTAGTGCTTCAAGCAAAGTGTGTTTCTCTCTGCATTAAGGAGTCGGATTCAGCTATTCAAAGCAAGTTGATAAATTGCTTTTCATTAAGTGTCTGAGTGCCAAGGGGTTCGGTATGTGTTCCAAGGAAAAAATACATTAATTACAGCTTCTGTAGAGCATTTATCAATCACATAGTTATAAACAGTACTAATGCAGTTAATTGAAGGTAGAAACATTTACCTTTTGAATTTGTTGACTGTAGCGATTCCATGGCTGGAAAGACAAATTGTCTGGAAATTAAAATCAAGCGATACTTTGGGGATTGCCTGAGCAACTGTCTCGAGTATACACTTGACCAGGCTCTCGCACGGTGTTCAGAGGGGACGTGCTGCCTTTTAGTGTGAGATGCACCGTGGAGGTCAGGGCTGTTACAGCTCGGGTTATCGGGAGCTCAGCGTTTGTGCAGGCGGGTTTGTGCTGTGTTTGCCGTTGAGGTACGGTCGTACGGGCTGCAGTAGCGGTATTTGTTCTCGCCCACGCAGCCAGGTTGTGTTTACCATGCAAAGGGATGTCTCACTGACTGTAGTACATTTCTAGCTGCCTCTGTGTCCTCTCCATACAGTTTTATTGCCTTGTGTGTGGTGGTTTGTGTTTTTGGTTTTTTTTGTTTTTTTTTTTTTTTTTTTTAAAGAAAAAGGCAAGTGCAGAGGAGGAAGGATGCACAAAAGCAAACAAAAATCTCCTGCTCACCTACAGTCAGTAAAACTTACTGTAGAAAAAGAAATTTTTTATGAATGTAAACTTTGTGTAAAGGTGATGTGTTGGCGGCTGCTGAAGGGCTGAGGTGAGATCATGCTGAAGGGTTTGATCAGGTCTGCAGACAAAAATCTCCAATGCTTGTGGTGTGCAGAGGTTTTGAAAAGAACTTGCACACTTGTGTTGCTTTCCCTGTGACTGTTATGAACTGCCAGCTATGCACCTGGCTGGTTTTCACACTTCTCAGGAAAGCACTGGGGATAGCAGGGACTTTCTACAATAGCTCACAATTAATGTATTTCTTCTGCTGAGTTGTTATGAGATGGTCTTTGAGTTTCTTGGAAGGTTGCTGAGGACGCTAGGTCTGTGTTAGGACAAGCCAGCCAGGCACCAGCACCTCATTCCGAAGGTTGATGGGAAAACACCGTCCCAGTCTCTGCTCCAGCTCTTTGGTATTCACTTGATGGCTTGTATTTTCTACTGGTGAGTGTTTTGTACTTGTGTTGCAGCTTCTGTTTGAGGTTCTTGGAATGCTTCTCATCTTTACAGTAGGCTGCACAGTATCTCCAACTATAGAAGGTGGTCTTATCTTGCCCTTACAAATGGTAAAATGCGTATCTAAGAGCTGATGTGTTCGTGGTGCAGCAGGAAGCTCTGGCACTGTGCGCAATCAGAGAGAGATCTCCGATTTTGTATCTGAAATAAAAATCAGCCATATATTTCTCTGCTCGCTTTGTAAATGAGCTGTTAAAGTTTCTCCATAGGTGGGACCTTAATTCAGTATCCAAAGAGCTAAATACTAAACCAAACAACTGTCGGTGTAATTGTAAAGGTCAAAATGGTACATATGCATAACCAACGCAAACTGAAATCCATTTCCCCCGCGAGCCTGCCCGTCTGTGTTCACACACCACCAGTACACCTGGTCTGCAAGTGAGTCACTTTTTTTTTGTTTTTCTTAATATATGAGTTCAGTTTTTTGTTTTGTATGAAGTCAACATTCTGCCTCATCTTATTTGCAAATATTTCTCGTTTTCAAGTGAATCTATTTTTAAAACAGGACTCGAAGCGTATTTTTCAATATCTAACAAATGTCTGGTTTGTTGTTTGTGTGTTGCATAGAAGTAAAATTTGTTCAAAGTTAGCTCTGAAAAAATGCTTTTTTGAAATCATCAGCTTGGAATAAACAGGGGAAGATAGCTACTTTACTACTCAGGGAACTGTCATAATCTTTAACTTCTAACGATATTTTAGAAGGAAAAACTGTCATCCTTCTGTCATGTGCAGCCACAGGGATTTCTGTAAGTCATGATTAAGACTTTAATTCGGGGCTTTTATAGAGTAAGTGTGGAATAAGAGAACATAATGGTGATCTGTGTGAAGCAGCCACAGGAGAGGGAACTATTTCATGTTTCCTTTCCCTTTCGCCTAGGCAGCTATTTGCTGTACTTAAGAAAAAGCTTCCTTTTCAGATCTGGGAAGGCAAGAAAGTTGAGAGGGTGGAATTCTGGCTGAGAGTGGCATGAGGAAGCTCACGGCTCTTGCATGTCCTTTGTGGTAAGGTAAAGCCCAGAATTACAACCTCATGCTTCTCCCAGAGATCAAACACATAGGAAAGCTGCACATAACATCGATGCAG
>NW_009605662.1:12985-14762 GCF_000690535.1 Cariama cristata | reverse complement strand
GATGATGCTGAGGTTATAACTGCAGACTCTCCGCTATGGGAAAGTGGTCAATGTGTATTTTGGTTTCTTATCACTTGAAGGCAGAAGGAAGTTGTGTACGAGGATGGAGAACGTCTGTTGGTGGGAATGCACGGTGCCTCCATTGGGGTATGTGTTAGCAGCATCCTGTAGTTTGGTAATTGCTGGGCTGTTCTGGGTTTGCTTTGGATGGAAGTCATCTCACCTAACCTTAATACCATCATGTTCACATGAAAACATGCACGCTCGTATCTGTAAGTCTGTTCCATATTTTATAGTAGCTGCTGTGATATTATAGATGCTGCTCGAGCATGTAGGAAGAAGGTGGGTTTAGTCTGCCCCGAGGATAATGGATGCTTTGGAGGAAGGAATGTTTGTTTGTGCCTCTCAGTATCGTGTTGAAGAAAATGGTATCTTCTGTGAATGTTACAGTGACAGGTAGGGAGTCTGTTTTGCATTTTGAAAATACAAATGTAAGCCTAATATCCTGGGCAAGTTACGATTTCGATGACAACGCTGTATTTATCTGGCCTGTGCTCTTGACTGCTGCATTTCAATTGTAGCATCCTTTGCTCCCTCTCCTAAAAGACCGTGTAGATTTATGCACTCTGAAACGTAACTGAGATCCATCCCAGGCTGTTTCTTCATCTCTCTTTCCCACCAGTACAGCATTAAAAACTTGGAGTTGGAAGTTACCATGTAAAAGGAGACAGAAAATTAATTAAAGGTCAGAGCGCTTTAGTGTAGTGAAAATTCAGAGGAGGCAGATACAAAGTTATTCAAATCGCTTTTGACTTCAGGCAGGTCGATTTTCCTATTTCTTGCATATGTTCCCATGGTAGAAGTAGTATCTCGTCTGTCTCATAACTGACCGCTAGCATATGCGTTTCAAGCACAGCCAGAAATACTCCTTTGAAGCTTTGGCCAGGCCCTACAATCGTCCCAACTTGTCTTTTCTACATCTTTCTTTCACCTTAGAAGCATCCTGCAACACCTGGAAGGACCTACTTAGGCCTGTGTTGTCTGTCGGCTCCTGCCACGTTGCAGAATACGGAGTTAAATCTAAAAATAGGCTTAAAAAGAGGTGAGGCCTTTGAGCAAAGTAAAATAAGCCACTGATTTGGGTCATGAAAGGGAATTGATGTCACTGTTTCTCCGTTGCAGCTTGCTTGAGCTGAGGAGTTCTGTTCTGAGCTGTGAAGATGCGGAGGAGCAGTAGTGAACAAATGGTGCTGAGGACAGGGAAGGGTGGTCTGCTTCCAGTTCTCCCCATGAGACTGCTGGGACCATGACCTTGTAAGCCTGACGTGAGAAATCAAGGTAGTATTGAATGCTCCACGGTTTCATTTATCTTCACGGTCTTCTTCAGTGGTAGAAAACTGTCACTCACTGCTGTCCTTTTAACAAGGATCAACCACAGCGTCGGGTGGTTAAATGCTTCATCCAAAATTACATCAGGAACCTGTGGTGAGCCGGATACTTCCCTCGATCTCTTCTGTCATAGCCCATAATCAGGAGACCAGTCTTCTATCATAAATCTGGTCAAAAAACCTTCAGCCACTATAAAAGGAGTTGTGTGCAGTTTTTGCCCGTTTCAGAGTGGTTATGTGGCTTCAGTAATGTTTGTTAAGTGCTTTGATAGGCTTTGGTGAAGGGCAGAGTGTTAATAATTAAAATTGGAAGGAAGTTCTAAAGTAGTATGGAGGATGACGACCGCTTTCTGGTCTGTTAGTTAACAAAAATGCAAAATATAAATGGA
>NW_009605662.1:10773-12954 GCF_000690535.1 Cariama cristata | reverse complement strand
AGCAGGAATTTAGTTTAACGCTCCCTTCCCCCAGCCACCTGCATGAACTGAGCACAAAAAGCAGCTAATTGTCTGCTCCGCTGCGGAGATGAAGGAAGCTGGTCCTATAACAGGAGAGGCTATTGAACTGCTTGAAGGTGGTAAATTATCAGCACTGAAAACCTTTTGAGTTGGTATCTTTACGTGCTCAAAAAGTACATTATTTGTACTGGTATTTACAGCTTTCAGGAGCTGATGAAACCAGCATCTCGTGACATGAATCTTATGTTTCGGTCGATGTAATTAAGAGGTCAGTAAAACTGAAACTTGCTTTTGAAACTCCACACCTTTGCCGTGTTTGGGTATTGTTGAAGAGTGTGTTTGGTGAAGACGGGCCCTCTTAATGGCTTTATCTTGGCCCAGCTGACGAGCTGTTTGCAGAATTGCGCTGTGATTTGCAGCGGGCAGACTCTGAGAGCAGCCTCGTGTTTGTCCATTTTACTGCTAGCAGTTTCATTTGCAAAGTGCAGGCAGGAGCAGGCTTCTTGCCAGCAACAGCTTCATTCAGATTAGGGCTTTAGTTCAATTATGTCCAATTAACTTTTATTGCAGATAGCAGTGATAATTACTTGCAAGTCAATTTTTTGGCTGTGGTTATCCCAAGGCTAAAGTCTGGGTTTGATGGATTTTAATAACTGAAGTGACGTATAGCTTTTCCTCTTTTTTAGGCCTCAATTAGACGAAAGGTCAGAAGCTATGTAAAAATCCATCTTACAATTAAAGCCAACTGTTCTCCTCTTCAGCAGATGCGTAGTACCGTGTTTTAAATAATCTCTTGGGACCGACTGAAAAAAACGCTTTTTAAACTCCAAGATCATAACCTTGAGCTTGCTGCTGCTTTATCTGAAGAGTGAATTTGATGGAGCTGATGTCACACGTGGCAGTACCTGCCCGTCTGGAGCCGAGAGCCGCTGCCTTGGCTTTTTTTACTGCACTACATCCTGTTCAAAATTGCTCACTTAGAAGCCTTTAGTGGTAGCCCTTGGGCATCAGGAGTGTGATATGAACAATATTCCATTTAAGGGCTGTTACCCCAAAGCTTCTTCATTTTCTTCCTTGTTGAGCGTTGCCATCCCAGCTCAAGAAGAGGAGCAGAGCTGTGCTACCGCAGGTGCCTCTCCTCTCCCAAAGCACCCCACGTACATTTAAATTGTCTCTGCCTTCCCCTCCAAACTATTTTATTTGGTTGCCTGAGTAACATTATAAATGGAGGTCAGCCTAAAAGGTGAAACGGTTTACAAGCAAAATCATAGTTAATTAAACTGCAAGAAGCAAAAATTGATTTTGATCAGAACTGTTGCAGGGCTCTACAAAAGGTCCACCTGAATGCAGAAAGCCAAAAGGTCCTGCGCTGGCAGATGCTGACGGCGCACTCCGCTTGTTACAAAAGGCGACTTTCTATTGTTCAGTCTTCCTATTTATTTATCCCCAAGTACACTCGATGCTATTGTGATTTATTGCCATTTCAAAAGAGAGGTTCTCCACGCATTATTTTGCAGTTTTCCATTTATAAAACATTAAGAGGATGTGATACCAGCCGGTGATGAATACAGTGCTAGTTTGGTTATTTTGTTCCAGGAAATGGTAAGATTTATCTCCGGCTCTTCAGCGGTCCTGGGAAAGGGCCATTCTGGTAAGTGCCCAAGAATAAAGGGGAGTTTTAGGGCTGGAGAAAGGCAGGAAGCTTGCAGGATCAGTCTAGACACTGTGAAGCGGGGCATGGCTGACTGGAAGGAATCGTGTTGAACCCTGAGGTTGGCAGGTGGGGTTCAGCGCCTGCAGTTGACACAAGTAAACTTTTGAAACCCCTAGATTTTGGGTTACTTTGGGAGAGAGAAAAGTAACGAGTCTCATTTGGTCTTGAGCAGCCTGCTGGGGGGTAAATGAGACACTGAGTTTCCCTTGGAGCATGAAAATTGGCCCGGATTCAATTATGTTTCCTGGCAAGCTCTTGCAGACATTTGTACCAAAGAAACTTCACAGCCCGAGTTAGTTTTTGGGTTTGTTTGCAGCATTTATATATGCTGAACTTGGAATTTGCCGCGTGCGCTTGAGGGTTGCCGTAAATCCCACCGGCAGTTGTGGAACTTTGCGGGGCTACCTTGTGAATACCGAGAGGTGAAGCGTATACGCCAGCCGCAC
>NW_009605662.1:0-10749 GCF_000690535.1 Cariama cristata | reverse complement strand
GTGAAGCGTATCAGCCAGCCGCAAGCGCTTAACAATCCTCGCACGGCTTATGGGACCCCAGGGTGCTGGAAACTTGGAATAGTTTGGAGCTTTTCTTTTGTGTGTGGGTGGATGCTCCTGCTTCCTCCCGGCCCCAGGCTTTGTGAACAAGCCCACAGTTAATCATGGAATTTCAAACATGCGTGTTTACTTTCAGGAACCTAACTTTAGGCTTCACCAGCTTGCTTTCGTCTAAACTAGCTCAGTTTTCCATATTTATCTGGCCAGGGATGGTTTGTGGGGAGTGTTTCCTTTGTGTACGTACCCTGTAAGGCCTCTTGGGAACTTCAGAGACTGACATATTAAAAAAACTTGTCAATAACTGCATATATGGTCTGTTTATATAATGATAAAGCTGTATTAGAGTATTAGAAATTTCCAAGTAGTACTGAGTTGCTTTACACCTAGGTTTTACTCTAGCTTGTAAAAGTACCCCCTGGCTCGAGAAGCACCGAGTCTGAGAGAGGCAATACTCAACTTTGAATATCAGCCAGAAAATAATATATCTTTTTAGTCTAGAAAGGCAATTTCATGGTAAGTTTTACTGGAACTGATTCTTAGCTCTGTAGGGAGGGTGTCCAGGGCAATGGGTGGAGGTGAGTTCTTCCATCCTACCTGGTGAGCCTTGGTGGTGACAGGACTTACTCTGAAAGTCAGTGCAGGGGACACTGTGCTGCCTGGACCAAAAAAACACCCAGATGTACAGATAAGGCTGAACCTGACAGTCATTGTGGGGATATAACAGTTACACTCAAATCCCAAGCATTGCAGATCCCTCGTAAGCTTAACACGCGTTGATTTAATTATTAATAAACCCTAGGAGAAAAAAAAAAATCTGTTCACGTGTCTAAACCTGCTAACTATTTCATAGAGCATCCTGCAGTACGTGTGCTGTTAAGATTATATCCTGCAGCCAGAGTAGATTAAAATCACTCCAAAGAGGGGTATGTATTTATTTATTCCAATCTAATGATTGTTTTCCTCTAGAAATGTACTTTATCTTTTTATATGTATTTTCAAGACAGAGCTCGTTATGCTATGTTTGACAGTATACAGAATCAGTTTAAAATACAATTTAAAAACTCTAAAGGTAAGGATTTTACAGCTGCCCTCCATTGCTGGGTGCCAAAGCCTACTGGTCAGCTTGCTCACCAGTTTGCAGCTGACCGGTTTAGATAACAGTGTTGCTGAGCCTGGTACAGTGCAAAAACCCCTCGGTTCCTGTTTCACTGTGCCCATCCCAGTTCCCCCAGTAACACACTGCCTGTCCACAGGCAGCCTTGCAGGTGCTGGTGCTCATGCAAGTTGCCGCTGTGGAACGAAGTCTGCTAGTGAGAAGTCTTGACGTGCCAAGTTCAGTTTATCTCCTGCTCTGGACTAATTGGAAGCAATAAAGGTGAGCGCAAGAGGGGATGGTGGGCCCAGCTGCCTTTGCGTCAGGACCCTGCACTGCCGACCCGAGACCGTGGGTAACAACCATTTGAGACGGACATTAATGCTCACCTCAATCCCAAATACAGCCCATGCCGGGGATTTCAGTTCGTTTTAGCTGGGTGGTATGTTGGAGTTGCTGCACTAGCTTGTGCTGAAGCAGAGTCAGGTCAGAAAGTAGTAGTCAGGTGCTGAGTATCTCAAAGGGAATAAATGTTAATTAATTTCTAACAAAAAAAAATGAATGGGCTTGTTTGTAAAGATATTTCAAATGCATTTGTTTTCAAATACTGAGATCTTGATTTTGAAAAACTATAGACCGTGGGTAACAACCATTTGAGACGGACATTAATGCTCACCTCAATCCCAAATACAGCCCATGCCGGGGATTTCAGTTCGTTGGAGTTGCTGCACTAGCTTGTGCTGAAGCAGAGTCAGGTCAGAAAGTAGTAGTCAGGTGCTGAGTATCTCAAAGGGAATAAATGTTAATTAATTTCTAACAAAAAAAAAAATGAATGGGCTTGTTTGTAAAGATATTTCAAATGCATTTGTTTTCAAATACTGAGATCTTGATTTTGAAAAACTATATTAATTTCAGAGATCAAAAATTGGAGTAGGATTTTAATTATAGTATGGAATTCAGCGATGGAGTTATGGTCAGCATTTCTGTATGAGTCTGAATTTCTTTTTTCTTTTAATGCTCAGCAGTGACCTAGATGGCATCAATTTGGTTATTGCAAATCAAGCTAAAAGAATGATTTTATGCTTCTACTTAAAATGATTTTTCTGAGTCCAGTATTTCCTTTAAAATTATTATTGCCACCCCAGTCTTTTATGAACCTTTGGCATTGCCTAAAATGATTATCTGCCTGCGGGAACCACTTGCCTTTATAGCCCTTTCTAAAACATTACTCTCTGTATTGGAGCTAAAGCTTCTGTAAATACATGTTTTGACCTTCAAGGAAATACTGCTGTCTTATTGCAGAAGCCTGGCTATTCTGAGTCGAATGCTGCGACCACTCTTAATCACTTGTTCTCTCTCCTAATGTGCCATTATCCTGTTTATTGCTGTGTGCGTGGCGCTGAGCCACTCTGTGGCACTTCAGCAAGAGGCTTACTCAAAGAGTCACAGTGTTCAGGCTATAATGAGCGTTAATGATGGAGCAGGTGAGCAAACCCTCCGCATATCTTGCTGTCAGAAACGCTAGTTGTTCAGTCAAAGAGCACGTTGAGTGCAGCGCTGCGCTGCAGAGCGCTTTTTTTCCTCTTTCGAGGCTGCACACAACCTTGCCATCGGTTAAGTAATGTTTTAGACACCGAGCTCCTTTGGTCGTGGAGGGATGGGAAGTAATCCTGGGCTGGCGTCAGACGTTACTGGAATAAAAGGTGAATGCTTAGGTGAATATGGGAGTGGTGTCGTCTGATGGTTTTCTGACTACAGTGAAGGCTCTTAATTTTGTTTGTCTGCTTTTCACTGAGAAATAGGTCTTGTTTTTGCCAGTCTTCTAAAGTTGATGAAGTGAGTAAAAAGGAAAAATACAATTACTATTTTTTTCTTGCTGACTGTGAGTGTTTCTGTTGCTTACTCAGGTAAAGCTCTGGCAACTCACAGTGGTTTTGTCTTTTGATTAAAAGGAGCTGGATTCTTGTTTGTTCTTTTTGGTCTTGCTGGGCAGGATTTGGGACAAAAAAACTGCTGCCCACAGGCTGTTTGCAAAGTTTAACTGAACATTGCATACTACAGCCATGAATGAATCTCATCTGTAAAGGTCGAACAACTTTTCAGTTTCTACAGCAATTCCTTTAAGTTGTGGATGTGACAGGTCTTCAGTAGTCATTTCTGAACACCTCAGAGAGACTCCAGGAACTCCACCTCATGCAGAGGGTGAGAAGAAAATCCGGGTTTAGATTTATTTGACAAGGTTTTGCGACTACATATCTTGGACTTCAGGTAGTGCAGTTTGTTACTATCTCCTAGGAATGAAGTGGAGAACGACGTGAACTCGTTCTGTCGGTGGTTGCACTGTTTGTTTGGTGTGGTGTGTTTGTTTCTCAGGGCACTGAGTTGCTGTTACCCTGAGCAGGTAGGGTGAATGGGCAATAGCGTGGAGTTGTCCAGCTGACATTCAGTGCCCAAAACTATTTTTAATTGTTGGTCACAGTGGCACCCGATGGGCTCGCTCGGCAACGCTTGGTCAGCTTTGGAGGGCACTTCCACAGTGAAGATGCAGAAGTGTTCATAAATGAATATTTGTATGACATTTCTTGGCCGTTGGTTTAATCAGCCTTTGCGTGTTGAACAGAGGAGATGCCTATAAACATGGAGCTAATGAATTATACACAGTGAGTAATTGCTGTGCTACGGGAAAGCTTGAAGTCCATGCTCTTCTCTGTATTGGTGCAAGTATTCCTTGGGTGGTCTGAGGTTAGGTTTCAAATTAAACTCTTTAAAACGTCCCTGCAGAGAAATCTGCTTTTGGAGCTTTCTGGAGCATGAAGGCGGTGGTGCTATCCAGGACGCAGCGCTGACGTTGCCGCATCGAGTGTCATCCAAAGGCTTCACGTCGTTTGTGCAGTCCTCGGCGGTGTGACTCTTTCACAAGTGGCCTCTGCGGGGTTTCTGCAGCCGTCGCTTCTTGTGTCAGTCTCGAGCTTTCTGTTTCGCCTCTTTTGATCTTTGAGTGCCTCCCCAGTTGTTTTAATTGGGGGTTGTGAAACAGGATCTGAAATTAAATCAGCCTATAACTTTGGAAGCCTTCAACTCTTTCCATGTTTTGGGGGTCATGTCAAAAGCCCCAAGGCCTTTCTAGCTGCTCCTTAGGTGTTTTGGCAAAAACATTCCCTGTATAATGGAACTGATGCTTCTGGAGATCTCAGCAAGGAGTCGTCGTCAACTGATTTGTCCAGCTTGGCTCTGCCATCCCGTTTCCCAGAGCTTTCTAAAGTGCTCGTGGCTGGCTCTGGCTTGCCTCAGTTACAGTGGGGATTTGAGCAGGAGCTTGGACCAGGTCACCTCTAGAGACCTTGTTCCAACTTAAATTTCTCTTCTTAATTCTAGTAGCATTGGGAGACTTTGAGCCCGAGTTAGCTTTGTCGCTGGGAACCCTCCCTTTGTATGCCGGTGATGGGATTTGAGGGTAGCTGTGTGGTGTTTATATACAAAGAGCTTCAGTGCTCCATGCATTCATTTCGAGGTTTGATTTCCTAAATGCTGAACCTCTGCAGGAGAGGATGGTGGCACCTCTGCAGCTCCTTTGTGCGGAAGGCACGTCTTGCCGTTTGTCTAACCCAGAGCCGTGCAGGTTAGCGAGTCTCCTATGAAATGAAGGAAGTTGCAGCCATTCATCTTTCAGCCTAATGGACCACAGAAATTACAAGCTGTAGCATGCAGCTTAATCTTGCCACAAGGCAGAGTGCTGCATACTTTGCCTTCAATTTATGCATGCCGTGCTTTTTTATTAAATGTAAAAGAGCAGTTGACAGGATTTCTCCGGAGGATTTGCTTTGGCTCTACCTGGTAGATAGCCAGCGCATTTCAATATATAGTGAAATGAATGATGGTGGTTTCTTTACCGTTCATAACAACCACCTTTCAGATTTGAGGACAGAGTTATGGATTGTCCTCTGTGTGTCAAGCAGCAGAGGGGAGCGAGACGGCTATTTTAGTTTTAACCCTGCAGATGACCCACTTCTTTAAGTATTTCCGTTGCTGTTACAAGATGCAGTAAGGGTCAGAGCAGCAGTTGCACATCTGTGCTTGGTCAGGCCTTCACCCCGGGATGGCTCTTTGCCGCTTTCTTTTCTCTGTTCCTCCTTGTATTATAACTTTGAATTGTCTCTCTGTTGTTGCAGTGTGCAGAGGAGTGAATGCCCCATGTTGTGTTAGTGCCTGTCTGCCATGCTGGCCTGTCTGCCAGGACCAGGTGACCTCTCCTTTCAGCTTCTTTCTTACACGCAGATGAACACTGGACTTCAGAAATGTGAGTGACGTTTTGTCTGCAGGATGTGGTTAACTGTTAAATCTGGCTCTGGTACAGCTGTGACATAAACATTTAGGACACAGTGGAAAAACTATTTAATGTTAGAGTCTTTCTTTTGTTATGCCTTCAAGGCATTCATCAATAATGGCTCTGAGAAATCGCTGTGGAGGTTCACGTGTGTGCAGCAAACTCTCCTCCCCCTTCCTGGCTTTATAAAAGTTAATTTTAACCACAGCAAGATGAAATGCAAGTGAGGTTTCTGTGAGATTTGTGCCTCTCTGCTGAAAGCATTTTGTGCCAAAAGTGTGCCAGCTGACTTGCTTCTTAACACAACTTTTTCCTGCCTCTTTTTCACTTCCATTCGTTTAATTACTTGTAGACACCAATAAAAGTTGGATCAGGCTAATGCAAACCTTTTGAGGTCAGCAGTTCTGTTCTACATACCTGGGGCATATACTGCAAATATTAGCGATCTAACTCAAATTACTAAAGTTCAAAGATTCCATCTTCTTTCTGATGTCTCTTTGGTCCGTCTGAAAAATATGTCTGCAGAGTAGTCTGATAATTCTTTTTTGATAACTTCATTTTTTTGATAGTTGTACTAGTATTTTTAAGAACAACTTATGCTTGGGAACGTAAGTTTACTGGCTAGAGATTTTGAGAAATCTTGCTCTGTCTTTCTTCTTTATCACTGAAGTTGCACATTGATCATTCAGCTGAAATTTCGGAAATATTAAGGTTTCTACACAAGATCTGTGTACTTGGTTCTTAGGGCTGTGACCTAACTCTTGTAGTTAAAATGTGCTTTGGGAGATCTGCGTACCTTCAGTTTGCTGATGGACTTGCTCCTTAAAACCAAGTAATTTATAGCCCAGTTGTAGTTAAATTGTTAATATGTTAAGGCATGTGATGCTACTGAAAATAGGTAAGATAATGTTGCAATTAAGAGTGACGTGCTCCAAGTCCTGGTCCTGCCAGAAGTGAATGACACTGTTCACGTACACGCGTGTGCTCCCCCACAGCACTTGCGTAGTATTTATGCTGACTTCGTGGGCTTAGTAATTGTAATGACATTTTCGGCAATAGTAAAAAATCTTTACTCACAAAAGGACTTCCTTAGGTGGCATGAAACTGGACATTCCCATCCTTTCTCGTTTCCATTGCCAGTTTGACTTTTGCCGACCGGAACATGCTTATTCCAAAGGTAGGCTGTTGTGGTGAGAACGTGCCTAGGTCTTTGCATTATGTGAAGTTTCTTTGGTGGATCGGAAAGCTTAGTTCTAAAAGCAAATTGTTGAGGTTCATGTGAGGGTAGCTGTGCATAAATCAGGTATTTGCCCATTACAAGTTTACGAGGCAACATGCTGGTATGTGAGCAGTTTCTTAACCTGGTGGTACCTGATGCTGTTTCTGAGAACTGCTTATCCCTGTGCTGAAAGCATTGCTGTATCCTGCTTACTGAAGAGCTTGGGGTACTGCATTTAAAAGAATTTAGGACATAAAGTAGCTGGCAGGCACTGGCTGGCAGTGGTAATGCTCAGCTGTTCCAGTTTGTTCTGATTTAGATGGAAAATGAAACTGCTCGTACAGACCTTGCTCACCCCTGCTGCAGATGTGTGTAAGATTAATTGGTGCATTTCTCTCCATACTGTATATGCACAAGTAGTCTAGCCCTTGGCCTAAGGAGAGCTGAGTTAATGAGCATTTTTAATGAACGGTGACTTGCGACTTTTGATGGGGGGGTTGGAAGCGGGCTTTAGTAATGGTGCTATTGCTTTTATAAAAGGCACAGAGCTCCACATGATAGCCTTTATTCAGACTTACAGAGTTTGTATTAATAATTTTTTTAAGTGTAGTTTTCTGGGTCAGACTCTTTATTCATGCTTAAAAAAATCCACATTAGCTCAATTGTCTTTCTTACTTTCAAATAAGAGGCTTTTTTCTTAAAGGTGGTCTGTGCAGTGGGCGTTTTGTAGATTAATATGCACGTATTTTTTTCCTTTAGAAACTGGTCACTACAGGACTTCCAATTTCAGTATTTTTCTTTGAGTTCCAGCCTGCATCACAGTAAAGGCTAACCCTGAAATTCATCCTTATCCACACAGGGGATTTGTCACTGTCTCTGTATTGATATTCTCTCTTTCCCCCCAGTGACTCCAGTATAAACCTGACCAGGCAATTAGGATACTTGAGGGAAGACTATTCGGGCAGTGTCGGCAGCCGCTGTTGGACATAGCGGCAATGCCGCAAGGTCTAGGAGAAAAAGGGTGATTTTTTTTTCGTGACAGTGGTGCAAAGTCAATGTGGAAGGTGCTTTTTGGAGAGCTTTTGTTGGAGGGGGGCGTTGAACAAAAGAGGGAAGAGCAGGTTGGGACTGAATATGGGATCACCAGCTAAATCAAATCCTTTCTAGAGGAGAGGGCTCTTTCTGTAAAGCCTGTAGAGAAACTGCTGCAATTGAGATTTTTATACAGAAGATGGGCACAGCTGGTTTTTGCTTGTCCCAACATGGTTGCTCACTTTAGGGTAGGAATCCTAAAGGCCTGTTTGTATTTTTTTTTTGTTAATGAAAATTTAACTGTAGGCAGTTTTAAAAGCAGTGAGTTTTAAAGCCTTAATGTGAAATGCGCTTGGAAGATGTTACGTTAGTGCTGAGGTGAGGCAGAAAAACATATCTCATTCAATGATAAAAATAGCTCCAGTGGTGAGACGCGTGTAGGAATGTGACCAGATGAATTGGTTGCCACGGGATTAGCGGGAGTGTGAACTTGCAACTCACCCATTTATTGGGGTAATTGCTTATATGCACAGCTTTACCGTATAGTAAACATGAAATAATTACTTTTCAATGAAAGTATTCTGCCTTGTGTTTACCGTTAGGTAGCTTTGTGGAGCTCATCCCATTGTTTTCTTAACGTAGCTTGTTCATCTGCCGTCCACCTCATCATTTTATGGCCTGATCCAGAATTCTTGCACTTGCACAGGAATGATGAGCGTATTCTAATAGCAGCATTTTCCTTCAGTCTGTTCTAGCTGGTTCTTCATTCACTTAGTTACCAGACCTAATGGTTCTTTACTGGTTTGTACAATATTTGTATGGGATATTCAGACTGTTGCTTGCCCCATAATGCCTTTCTCCTAATTTTGTGCTGCCATAATTATTACAGTCATCGAATCTTGCCTATGGAACTACTAGCAAAGTACATTTTAAGGAGCACATTGGGGCACTCAGAAATACATCACCTTCAGGCCTAAGTAGAATGGCTGAGTTAGTCCCTAGTAAAAGGAGCGTAACCTTAGCTGTACACAAAATGGGCGCTGTTTGAAATGGTGGTTGGTTTCAGAAGATCCTGGCCAAGGGATTTAAAAGACGGTTTGCCATTTGGTAGGATGCCAAACTTGATGTTGGTGCGTCATTTCAGTTTTAACTGAGCAGTTATTTTCTCTTGTCAGAGGAAGGAGTTCTTCCAGATTTGGGATTACAGATGTGTTGTAACTGATAGCTGCGGCCTGTTCAAACATTGATGTTTTAGCTGCTTTTTAAAAGCTTCCATCGTAGTTCCTGTATAACAGAAAAATAGGTGCTTGGGTAAAAGAATATTTAGTGTATCTGTTCAGTGTTTATATTTACCACCTACTTTGCTGATATGCCTACAGAAATGTAAACCAGGCTGGGAAATTTTGATGGTACAGGTGTCCTAAAGTATCTACTTAATTTTTCATCTGAAAACAAAAGCTTTATGAGACAATGGCCTTAAGCGTAACGTAAACGGTAACACAAACAGGTGTGGGTTCCTTTGTCCGTTGTTGATGGTTCTTCTGTGATTCATGGTGAGTCGCAAGGATCATCTTGAGGAAGAAACAGAACCTAATGAGTGTGGGCAATGCTAAAAATAAAGGTTGGGGGTTGATGAGGGCCTTGGCTGTTGGGGCAAGGTAGTACTGACAGACGGCATTCAGAGGCTCTTCTCTCTGTTAGGAGCATAGCAGCTTGCTCAAAAGGACGGGTATAAACCACCTGCCTGCAGCGGCCGATACAGGGACATGAACAGAGAGGGTGTTTGGGTTAATATCACACGAGCATTTCCTTTGATAAAGAGAAAGGGTGGTATGTACCAGTGTTTGAACAGCATAGGCAGCAAGAGCGTAACCAGCGCTGTGATACGTGCTGTACTAGAGACGCAGGACAGCCTGCTTGCAAAGCTTCTTATTTCACAAGAGATATTTTTAATATTTCTATAATTATTCTTTCTTTCGGTATCCACCCTATTGTCCATTTTCTGACCCTTTCTGAAAGTGAGTGCTCTTAGAGCAGTGCTGCCCTCCGTCACCTACGAAGACTGGAAGCTGCAGGATGCAAAGAGAGAGAGATGGCTGGTACTCACGTATTCGGGAGTCTTTTGGAGGCAATTTGCGTAAAAGAATCAGAGGTGGATTTTTCAAGAGGAAGGGCTGTTTGCCTGGGAGCATCAAGCTCTTTGCTGGAGCGTTAGATTTCCTTGAGTCAGAGGGCCAGATGTAGAGCTGGGGTACTCTTGGGCTCTGGAGGAGCTGGCTGCCATGTTTCCCATTCTTGCAGCACAGCAGCAGATGGCATGGGGATACGGAAAATTTTAGCAAAAAGGATGGGTGTTTTTTTCCAGTAAACTGTTTGCAGGGTTTTGGGAGGGTGGAAATCAAGCAAAAGCAAAATTGGATTGTCAAAGCTGCAAGCCGTTATTTGAAGATTATAAAATCACTTCGAAAGCAGTAGTCCCATAGGAGTTAAGCAGCAGAGCTGTGGTAGGGGAACGGCCCAACTCTCTGCTTGGAATACGATTATAGCAGGAGAGGCGCAAGCATTTCCCTAGATTTCTGAAATTCTGTCCAGAAGCAGTTTGAGCTTGTGGGCAAGGTAGGTATCTGCTAAATTGGAGTCAGTGAAACCACACCCCTGTCTCCAGGAGTCTTTAGTCTGTGTCTGGGGAGTAGTATGTTCTTAATCTTGTAAGGTAATCATGTAATTTTGCTGTGTGATACGAGGATACTGTCCTTAGCAAGGTGCCACACTGCAAATTCAGCTGAAGAAATAATTGCAAGCCATAAAATAGTGCGCATGTAGCCTCCTTCCATTTGCTGAACTTGGACTGACAAGGGCTTCCTAATGGACAAAAAGACACTCAAAGTGCTTTCAGATGTCAGCATCTAGAAAAGAACTCAGATATAAATGGAGGCTTGAGCTGAAGTGCTTCGTATGTGTGTTGGGTTTGCACGGCAAGGTTTTGGTAGGGGGAGGACTACAGGGGTGGCTTCTGTGAGA
>NW_009605661.1:30165-66522 GCF_000690535.1 Cariama cristata | reverse complement strand
TTGTATTATTTTATATATTTATATTTTATTATTTTATATTTTTTAAGTAGTCACCAGTTAGGGACATTAATATCTTCATCCAACATAAATGACACTCTTTTGCAATGTATATCCTGGGAGAAATTAGAGTCCTGCACCAAAAGCATTGCATCCTAGGGTTGTTTAAGTAAACACCGGTGCATTTCAGGCACAAATTGAATGTGAAATTATGACATAATTCATAAATTCATTAAAGGTACATTGAACTTTTGACCTTTTATGCTCCTTTACACTAACTTCAGCCTAAATCATCTCTCCAGTAGAGCTGCGTGGTGAGAACCTACATGCTGCTTGGAAACCTTTTCCCCCACCCCTTGCCCCCAACATTCACTATACCTACTTGCTTATTTACTATGTATTCTTTGAGAATATTCATCTATGTTGTTCCTGACTCTAAAGATTCTAACTCCTGGTCTTTATTTCTGTCTCTACGTGTGTTCCTTATTATCTTCTGACTTAGTGTTACAACTCTTTCATCTCCAGTTACAAATATTGATGCCCGTTCCTTCAACTGATGCACGCTGCCTTCTATTTTAATTGTGAAACTGCTTTCCTGTTCACATTCCTGTTCAAGCTCTTCATCTTTGTTATGGAGTTTTTTAATAATGAGATATGCTTATTCTTTATCTGATCTTGTCTGTTATTTGGTTATTCATTTGTATAAGTTCTAAACACCTTGGATGCCTCTGTCCGTTTTAGACTTATATCTGCATGTTATTACATGAAGTGCTTCGGCTTGAAGTGTTACCTGAGTTAACAACATTTACTCTGTCCTCCTCCATCTCTCTCCTCAACACTTTCTGGAGTTCTGATAGAAGTCAACTACCAAGGGGGTGTCTAAATTGAACAGCCTATTGAAGATAAGCAGTCTTGTTTATAACGTTTTTGGTTGTTTTTTTTTTTTTTTTAAAAAAAAAAAAGAACAGTTGAACATTCAAACACTTGTAACCCATCAAAATGAACAAGTATCTGTGTTACTATGCTATCTGATCACAGTTAGTTTGGTTCTTCCCACTCCTGTGCTATCCTACTGGATAGCTTGATGCTATCCAGTTGTTGATGCTGTGTCTCAAATCATAGCATATGTTGTTGAGGACAGAGACTGTCTTTATTTACAGACTCACTCCCAAGCAGCCCACAGCCTTGATTAAAGACATAGTATGGTACAGCAATATAGATAATAATTGCAGTTAAAGTGAAGGTCCTAAACTAGCTTTTTAGAGGGCAGAATCTACTGCACAGCCAAGTCTTTTGTACTTTTCCTTTCTGCCACATTACAGATTCAGTCCTGCAAGGGTATGAGCTTTCTGCAGCCTATTGAACTCCCAATTGCACCTTGCAGAACTCTTCACCACAATAGAGAGAGTAATCTTGTTTTTATTTTCCTTTTCAGATAAACTTGCAAGGTCTGAAAATTGTATTCTAATAGACTTGCCGTGTTGAAATAGGAGTGATTTTTGCATAAGAGGTGTTAGACTCTTGGTAGCACTCGTGATGGGGGAAGAATAATGCTTACCTTTTTAAAAAAAAGAAAATACCCCAAGAGAGTAATTTTTAGAAGGCACATGTGCAGGGAGAGTTACAGCATAGTGCAGAGTGGTAAATTACAGTGCATCTTGTTAATACTTTTGAATTGGAACTAAAAATGAGAAGATAATAATCTGAAGATATTTTCACCAGATACCTGAAAGGTCGTTTGTGATGTTCTAACTAAACCAGCAAAAGCTTTTTCTGGTATCAGTGGCAGCAAAAGGAAAAATTTTTTTTGACAGATTTCATCCCAAGGAGTGACAAGAACCGAGCCAGAAAAGGGAGAGACATTCATTGTTATTTAAGCAATAACAGTGAAGGCAATGTAGCATAGCTAAAAGAAGGAAAGCACTTTAATTTACAATAAATTTGCAACACTGACTTCACGTCATGTTTTTGCCATCTTGGCAGAGAATATTAGACTCTTTTTTTTGAAGGGAAAAAATCCTGAATACTGTTGTTTCTTAAGTATTCTTTGGGATAGAATAGTTTTAAAATCTGGTAAGGCTGTTTTGACACTCAGTTGCAGGATTTTTGTTTTGTCTAAATAGGATTTGCATAATCATAGCAACATAAAACCACAGAAAATATAAAATTACACCTTTTATAAATATGCACATCTGGTGGAGGACATAAAAATACAAGATGGCTTAATGTTTCCATTAGCTTATCAAGTGCTAGAATGCTGCTAGTGTTACTGACAATATTCATAGTTTATGTTGAACATTCAAGTTCTAAGGAGTACCTGTTCTCCAGAATACATACACTTTTCCATTTACATCAAAAAGACGAAAGTAATTTTACATGCTGTGAACTCAAGTTCAGATTGAATCTGACTGGAGGATGCAATGAGACGAATTAGATAGACTGCTTTAACCTTGTGGACCAGATAAGGTTATGAAACAGTGCAGATGACTACAGATAATATAATGGAAAGGACCTGTGATGTAATTCTATGTATTATCTTTGCCAGAACAGGAGGTCACCTCCTCTGCCTAGTTTCTCCTACTTTAAAAGGAAGGAAATTGACTTGAACCATTTACTAGGGGAGAGAAAAGTTTTCCATATCCCATTTAGTTTCATTTGCATTTGACCTAAATGTTATTTGTATTCTTGTATTACGTGCTATAATATATTCTACCTTGTAAATTGGGAACTTGCCCACCTGCAGTGGTTGAAAACTCCTTCATGCACTTAGATACAGAAATAAAGGTATCGCTCACCACTGGCTGAGTTGTCACGTACCCTGTAGCCAGGGCACGCATTACAAAGAGCTTTACTTTTGTTTGTAAGTGCCACAGAATGTAATTTTTCATGAGTATCAGAAGAGGTCATGTAAAATTAAGTGACCAGTCTAAATGTTTTTCGCTATATGTGCAGTATATGCACTGCAATGTGATTCGTATGCTGGTGCTGCCTTATTTTCTCTTCTTTTGTGTAGTTACAAGTAATAAGATTTTGCCCAGAAAAATTTCAAAACTGAAATTTTCTCACTACTGCTTTATTTACAGTATCAATAAGTATCATCTTTCCAAACAGATTTTGTCTTGTCTAAGGGTTTTTAACTGTACGAGCATGGCTCTTTTAAATCTGAAACTATTTCAACAGTGATATTACTCAGCCTCTGATCCTGAATGCCAAATGCACTCTAACCAAACATACAAATCCTTGTTTTTCTAAGTAGTAAAGCCCAAAATTATTACCAAGGATTATTCCTTATGTGATATGACCTGTAGGATATCTAGTGAAAACTAGTTTGAGAGGTTGGAAACGAATTTTCTGTTTCTGCTGAGTGTCAGATAGCCTTTGCTAAATCATATTTTCACTAGAAAACTGAATGAAATTTAAGACATAAAGTTACCAGCAGCATATTTCTTTGTACTTGGAAGATGATATGAGTTGTTGTGTTGCTGAAATTTGCTACAATTAGAACCCTGGAGCAATTGTGCTGCTAACATAGGTGTCTTCTGCCATTTCAGAGGTGCCCTTGGTTAGCTGAGATATCATCACAGGGCTACCAAACATGGCACAGGACCTACAGGAGACCTGCGTCTCTGTGATGCAGCGACTAGATGGTACCCTGGGGCAAAAAAAATTGCTCTAGATGCTTATGTGTTCATTTAAAATCATTCCTTGTGATTGCAGGGAATCCCAAGGAGTGACCTGAAAGTGTGACATGCCTGTATTCCACAACCCCTAAAACAAAAAATTATGAAGGTTACTCCAAAAGAGTTGACAGTTCAGATTTTCAATTTGGAAACTTTTTCAGAATGTTTATAATAGAAGTATCTGGACAGAACGTTTATAGTACAATGTAGTAAATAACTAAGGCTTGGATGGCATTTTTTTATTTGAGTCCTATCTCACATTTTTTCTCCATATATTTTTAAAAAAGTTTCCCTTGCTTTTTAGTAGTTTGTTGTGTTGGGTTTTTTTTGTCTGTTTTTGTTGTTGGTTTTTTTTTGCCATTTGTAGTCTGTGTAGCTTCTATCTGTGTGGAGCAGAAGAAGGTCTTTTTGCCTGAAATTATTTTGTTTTCAGGTAGAAGA
The DNA here is from genome assembly GCF_000690535.1 of Cariama cristata. Taxonomy (NCBI): domain Eukaryota; kingdom Metazoa; phylum Chordata; class Aves; order Cariamiformes; family Cariamidae; genus Cariama; species Cariama cristata. Next base: position 62,404 of record NW_009605661.1, on the reverse strand, counting down.
TGTATATACCAGGACATTGGTGGTACAAGCAAAATGACACTTATTGTGCCCAAGTGCATACAGACTGTGTTGTATCTTGCAGAAGCTCTGCAAAAGTGGTGCTTTAAGCATAAATAACCAGTATGGTAAATAGTTCCTTTTTTGAGAACCAATTTGTTAGAGGAAACTTAAGATATGACAAATTATAACTGCAGCTGGGATATAGCGAAGCTGCTAAATAGATTTCCTGTAAAAAAATAAAAATCACAACGTAAAAATAAATTTTATTGCAATTTTCACCTCAATAAGTACTTGATTATTTCAGAAAGTTAAAAGTATAAGTACTTAAATGCCAATTTAACTTGATGTTCAGACTCATCACTCTTCCATAATGAACAGTGTAATTGTGGACAACCCCCAAGACAAGTAGAACCATGGAAGAGCTAGATGAAGAACACAAATTCTGTTTCATAGAAAAAATCAGAATGTAAAGTTTTTGCTCCAAATTAGAATGAAATTAGAGTCCAGAATACATTCTGCAGAAAATCAATGAGTGTTCTGACTCCCCTGTAGTCATGAGCTTTAGTAATGCTTCAGTTGGAGAAGAGATATTGACCTGTGAAATCAACACAAATAACTTGAATGTTCTAGCATTTCTTTTGATGGTTCTACTCTGCATGTATGTCAGAACCCTGTGCATCAATGGATGGTAGGGTATGGGATGATTATTAAATACTATTAATGCCCTTCTTTCAAACCTGCTAAAACTTCTTTCAGATGAAGACATCTGAAAAGTGTTGTTTTGGAATAATCAACCTATCTACATGCTGATCTATCATAACATGCTGCTGGGCCCATGTCTGTCTTCTCCCAAGATTAGATACGTATTTAGGTTGAGCTGTAATTTCTAACTCGCGTTCGTAATCAGAAAACTTTGAATTTAAGCTCAGCCCTTTTCTTCTCAACTTAGGCAAGGCTAAAGGTTCTTGTTGGTATTTCACCTGGACTTAGTACTCGCCATAAGTGTAAGCAGACATATTTTTTGCTGCTAGGATGGCAGTATCTGTGTGTTGTGACATTAAGGTCAAAAGCTCTTGCACACTTGTCAGTGTTCATGGCTCTGGGGAATAATAGATTGTGCTTGTTCTTAGTTCTGAAAGCAGAATATCTCATAAAAATGGGAATATGCTTTTCATTAGTTTTATCTTAAAAGTGGTGTTATTTATATCACTCTTCCAGTTTGGAAGTTCTCCCTGTGAAATAACATGGTTACCATGTGTTTGGAAACAGTTACTGCAGTAGGCTAGGTTGCCATGGTGTTTCCACATATACAGTGCTCCAAATGCTTATGGCTTGATAGGAAAATGCTCACTTTTCACACATTTTCAACTGTTACTGTTGTGTTTGTCACTGTATATACTAGGAACTAGTTGTAAAACTCCCAGGAGGTGTGGAGTTGTTAATCTGGATGTTTTACCAGCTTGTGCTCTGTGGACCTCAGCACTGGTATTAATATTCAGGGTTTCCCGTCTATTTCTTTCATCATTATCTCAAACAACCTGTCTATCGTAAACGTACATTTAAACTATTAATGCTAATGTAAAACTCCCAGGAGGTGTGGAGTTGTTAATCTGGATGTTTTACCAGCTTGTGCTCTGTGGACCTCAGCACTGGTATTAATATTCAGGGTTTCCCGTCTATTTCTTTCATCATTATCTCAAACAACCTGTCTAATAGTTTAAATGTACGTTTACGATAATGCTAAAGTAAACACGCTATATAGATATGTGATGTTATTTATGTTTCAATAAATTATTTCCACTCAAGATAATTCGAGATTTTTGTCAATTTCATAAACCACCCAATACCAAAATAACATTGCTTTTAACTTCCCAGTTGGTATCCATGTCCATGGCAGTAACCGGCAGCAGCTGACTGAGCAGCATTAGAGATACTCTTTCTGCTGGATAGAAATAACAAGTAAATTGGTACTGCACAGTGTTACACATTCTGCTAAACAAATATAGTAAGTCAACATAATTTGACAGTCGCTTTGGGCCAGTTAGATAGCTGATTTGCAGAGAGTAAAAGAAGTAGATGAGAAGATATAATCCTCTTTCTGTTAAAGTCATTGGCAAAGCCTATATACATTTTGGACCTGAAGGATACCTCAGATGTTCTAAGAGTATGTTTCTTTACGAATAGAGATTTTAGAATGGCATTTTCTTATTCATTAGAAATGCTCCATTTGAATGTTAAGGACTCTACTTTCTTTTGGTAACAGGCAGGGATTTAGGTAATTTTATTTTGTTTCTGTTAAGAGAGTCAGCGTTAGGAGGGGGTAACCTATGTTCTGTTCTTTCACGTGCAGTAGTGGCTATTGTGCAAGCGTCATGGTTTTTACCCTTTGTAACTGAGAGCCTGATCTTGTCCATAGATTCTTCTAATGTTTTGGTATGGAAACCCTCTTTTTATATTTATTTTTTTTTCCTGTTTATTTTCCCATTTTTCTTGTTCTAGAGCTTTGACATTTTTGAGGAATAAGAAAGTTTGGATGGCACCATGGATAACAACTTTAAAATTCTGAGCAACAGGTCCAATCAGAGCCTTAGGAATATGTTTGTGAAATTTACGTAGTGGAAGAAAATTACATGTTCACAGAGTAGTTACTGAAAAATATCCTGGAGTGATTATGCAGGTCCTTGCTCTTTGATTGGCTAATGATAGGTTTCAGGCAATCACAGTAAAGGGAATGGCACATTATGTGGTTATTTCAAAATTAACTTGTGCAAATCAGACATCTATAGTCAATCAGAATGCAAGGAAGTAGATAAATTTTGGGGAAAGAAGTAGTAGAATTATTTCAGTAAAGTAACAACTTCTGTGATCAGAAGTGATTCATGTGTCTTTTCTGAAACTTAAAAAAAAATCTTCCAAGAATGAGAAAGCATGGAGAATATCAGTATAAGTGCTAGACCAAACTATACATAAGAGTTTTTTGGATTTAGAAAAAGATAAGTCATCTTTGACAACTCCACCTACATGACCACTTTAACAGAAGAATGGATTTTAGTTTTGCTGTTAATTTGGAGTATAAGACATACAATCAAAGGCTTTGTGATTACATTTTTATGGTGGGATGTTCTCATGATGGAGAAACAATTTCCCTGTGTCTATCTGTTTCTTTGCCCGGACACCCTTTGAATTTATTTTTCCTGAAATTTTAGCTGGGATGAAAAGTCTAAGTAGCAACTTGAGCAGCTAGGCAATATACAAATATTTTAAAGGTTGTTTTGATACTGCTACTTTTGTTCATTGGTCTTGTGTGGATAAGGTCAAGGAAATTGTGTGCCCTAACAGCTGCTCTAGAATAGTTCCAGGTTGCTAAAAACTGAGGACTTCATCATCTAGTCTTTTGCTAGAAGGCAGGCTGTTTTTCTCAAGAAATTCATAGATGAAAGAAGTTCAATTAGTAAGGGCATTCCAAGAAACATATGACAAACTTACCTAATTTGAAGGTTAATACCCACACAGAAATTGACTAGAAACTGGTTTTACTCATGTTGTGTTTGTCACACGGAAGGTGATTTAAAATTGCAAAAGAATGTCATTTGTTATTTCCTTGAAATCTTTGCTGGAAAAGTAGGTTTGGTTTATCCCTAGACCTTTCTATCATTTTTTTCTTTGCTCAGACTCTTCCTTGATCTTGTTAAATAAATACTGAAAATGAAAATACTGACTGTTCTATGCATACAGAAGCATTTATTTAATTCACCCCCTCTAAGTTTCATCTTGCGAAACAGTCTTCCAGCTCTAACTACTGGTAAATTATTTGCATTTTTAAGGCAGGAGAGGCTTTTAAGTCCCATCAACTTCCTATTTAGTGGTGCTGGCTATGAAAGGACTTTTGTGTTACTTTGGATAAATGGGCTCAAAGAGAATAGCAGTTTTGCTGATTTGATACTCTCCACCTATTTGAATCAATTGAACATCTGTCCCTCTTTGACTTTCCATTTGATGAATTTGTTTAACTTTTTGTTTTTGAGATATAGGTCTACCAGAAAATTCAGTCCAAATCTGAATATGTAAGTAATGGGTGAATAATGGAGGCCTACTGGTATGTAGAACAGAGATGGTATATCTCACCATGTTATTAAATGTATTATTCTAAATGTGGTTTGTACTGTGCCAAATGTAGCTGCTGGACTTAATACCCTTCTGGAGTCTTGTGTGGGACAAGACTGCTTCAATGTTTAGATGCCAGAAATCTGATTCCAATTTTACATGTAATGCTAAAGTGAGTTGTGTTCCTCTCTAGTGTTTCAGAGAGATCAGTGCTAAATTAGAAGAATATCTTTGCATGACCCGATTTCTGCTCCTGATCCTTCTCTAAATATTCATAAAACCATGGTAAGACAGTGTGGCAGTTAAAGGCACAGGACTCTTCTGTAGAAATGGCAAAGAACGAACAGAAATGGGAATTGTGGATAGTGCCATGAATATTTACACAGACAAATTCAATTAGTATCAACAGAAAGGAATGTTGGTGTTATGGGAATAGCTGAGAGTCATACACAGCAGGAGAAGGGAGCATGAGTAGGAATAGTGAGTGTCTAGAGTAACACTGGAGAACTTTTTTGGTGTATTTTATGGTAAGTTGGGGGAAAAAAATGACAATTCTTGTCAATATCATCTTTTGTTCAGATCACATCATGTTAGCCAAATTTCTGTGTGCTCTGTTTATTCTGCCAGTACAAAATTGTTTGGACTAGAAAGACTACAATCTTCATTGGTAATGGATGGGTGCAGAAGTTGGAATAGAATCAAAATATAAGTACCTTTGTAAAGAAAAAACGAAAGTTAGTGAGTACAATAAGATTCATTATTAACAAGTTGAGACTTGTTAATAATACGTAGGCTGCACATTAATTTTCATAGTTATTTTGGTTATTCATACTTACTTTGGTTTCTGAGTACATAGAGCCTTAATTTCAATGAACAGTAAGTAAAGTCTTGTTAGTCATAAAGGAAGTCCTCATGCATTGCAGCAAATATTTAAACTTTTTATAAAAGTTTTCATTGTGTAGTTCAAGAGAACATAAAGTGCTCAATATTTCTATGCAGTAAAATGCCAAAGAAAAATGCCAATTCCGCACACCAGTTTTCTTCATCAGCCATCTACAGTGAATACAAGGTTATGGGAAAAAAAAAAATCATAGAACAAATACAGATTTACCACCATTCTTCTTGCTTATCTCCTAAAGTAGCCATTAAAATCAAATGTTGCCTAGTTATTGTCAGGTTCTCCCCCTACTGTTTGTGATAGCTTTAGAAGAAAATCCTCTATATTTTATCTTTTAAAGCTCCTTTATATGTAAGTTTACCTACAACAAAGGCAGGAGAGTAATTTTAATCAAATATGCAATATTAGATGCCAATTGCAGCTCATAATAAAACTTGAAAAAAACCCTCACTGTTTACCACATAGTTTTCTAGATGCTAAATATGCATTTTAATGTGAAAGGGAAGAGCAGAGAGCTCTCCTGTTGTTCAGCGACGCTAAACCCAGGGGCTCCGGTACGCCGCAGCCGAACGCCTCGTAGAACGCAACATGAAAAGCTGCAGATTAACTGTATTTAGATGCACTGGTTTGATGTAACATCAGCTTGCTTGAATTAATGTCCTGTGACAAGCCCTCCCTTGCAAACCTTTAGAAGCAAACTGTTTCTTTGTCTACAGTTCTAAGCTTGGCTACAGCCTCTGGTAGATTCTGCGTTGTTTCTCACATGCTGTTTTTTGGACAAAGTCGAATCATCATCTGTGAAGGACTAACTACGCAAAGGGTGTAAACCCAATTGCTAGTGGTTTATTCAGCTTTGACACTTCTCAGTGTGATCCTTACTGCCTTTTGTAAAACAAGCAGGCAAGGCAAAGGCTCCAGAGACTTTCTTCTATTCATTTCTGTAATAGTTTTCTTGCCACGGGAGGCTTAAGAAGATTTGTACTGCCTGCTTTCTTTTCATTAGCAGTGAGTGCAATGCTGTTGGGTAAGTTAATGTGTGAGACTATAAAAAGAAAAGCACAGGAATTTGAAAAAAGGGTGCATTTTCTCATTAATCCATTTTTAATGTTATTTTACTTGATTTATTTTGTATGAGGTGCATAGAAAAATAAAGTAACGTGTAACAGTTGAGATATTTTCAGTTGTTCTCAGCCCGACAGAGAATGGAATCTAGCTGTAGTCTGTTTCTTGAATGCAATACTATGCTTCACTGATTTTTGGCAGCAGCATGTTAAAATTCTTGTTATTAGACTGACAAAGAAACCTGATTGAATTTTCAACACAATCATACTTCCTGTCATGAAATGTAATAATATTGAATGATTTCTTTGTATTTCTGTATGCAACAAAACACATCAGTCTTTGAGCCTCACTTTGACCACTCTATTGCACTAACCTTCTATACTTAAATTGCTGTTAAATTATTTACTCTGTATTTCATTCTGAATGTTTACTGTGATGAAAACTGAGCACGTTTGTTGAGAAAACCCCAAAGTTTGGCAAATGGATTTATACTTCCCTTAGTACAATGTCTATTCGCATCAGATTAAAATTTGACTCTGTATAGAAGCACTTCAATAGTCAGTTTTGTGTGTTGTGACAGTTAATGTGTAAATCTATGCTATGTGTACAGAGGATAGCATTTTTATAAAAATTAATACCACACCATCATTATTGTTATCAGTTCCCCAAAATCTCTGGGCTCATAGAATTTGCTATGAACAATGCAGAATAGCTAATGAATATAAATTAGCCTTAGAGAATAATCATTTTAGAGGGCAAGTAATACAGTTTAAAATTTGTATCTGATGGATTGATGGATGATAACTCATGCAGGACATATATGTATTAAGAAGACTGAACCTGATGATAAATGTTAATAGTCATTAGAGGATTACTGAATGCTACATCTCTGAACTTTTTAATCATGCTGCTCATCGGCAGCAAATGTAATAGTCTTGAATATTTTTGTTGTCTGGTGTATTATGTATATTTGTTGTCTTTTCCTTTGTCCTCCAACACACAGTTAAACTTCTTTTCTGGGATATAAGGAGTACAATAATGACTTAGGAAAAATGCTGGTAACTCAGCTGAAACAATTCTGTAGGAATTACCTTTTTTTTTTATTTTTTTTTTTATTTTTTTAAAAGAGGGTAAACACAACAACTGTTCTCTGCCTGGTAGACCAGTAGTTCAAGATTTATAAAGCAATTCTTAGTGAAATGTATACAGACAGTGTGGGTTTTTTAAATGCCAAATTTTATTTTTTTTTTCCAGACAGTTAATAGTATACTCTTTGACATTTTGAAATCTTCAAGCAGAGATAACTGTTGATAGATGTAACTCAGCACTCTTTCATATTTATAGAAATCATATTATCTCCAACCACACTTGTCAGCAACTCTGCTCTTTTGATTCCCAGTTGCCCAAGACCTGTTTCATGAAGCATTGTGAGTATGTGATATCATTAATCAAGAAACCAGTTGTACTCTGTTTTATTTTTATTTGCATGCACATGACTACAAATTACCAGTCACAGTTATTCAACCCTCAGAAAACTATAGTCACTGCTTTGATGGCTTACTTGTATTCTATTTGTGTTGTTTTAATAAGACAGAGACGTGATTCACTGGAAGCTAGGATAGATCATAGCCTAAAAATGACCCTTACTCATCAGAAGTTGTATAGGCAAGTGAAGCTCATTTCTTAGAGAAGCATTTGGCTCTCAGATGGAATCTATTATAATTTTGTAAGATGTGGTTCTTTATTTTTTCATCCAGAAAGTATGCCTTCTCCCATAGTTGACCTTAGTGGTGTTTTATTTTTGTCAGTTACAATAGCTCAGTAATGATTTAGAAAAGAGAGCTTCTTGCCAAACCTGAAAGTCTGCTCAGTCGTGGTGCAGAGGCAGTTACAGTTTGCTGACCAAATTCTATCAGATAACTCCAAGATCTTGTTTCCTGACTTAATAATCGGAGCATCTCTGGATGGCATGTGTGAGCAAACATACATACAAGGAAGACACGAACACATTTTTGGAAATTTAATATGATTAATCTGTTGCCCTCCTTACGAACTCTGCATTAGGGATGTCACAGTTACTGACTTTCTTTTTCTTTTTCCACTTCCTTGTATTGCATGAATTGATCTATCTTCATTAGAAGTTTTATCCCCTGGTAAGCACTACTTTTATGCAATACTCCAGCTGCAGTGTGGAAGGCAGAGGAAGAAGGGAGAATTGCTACAGTGATCCAAGCTTGAAGTTTTGGTGCCATACACTGTAGAAGTGATCAGTGACATAGAGGTGCTTATACTTGAAAAGAATTCAACATAATTCTGATTTATTCCACTTTCCTCTACCTTTCAAATATTTTGGAAAAAAAATAACTTAAAAAATGCAATGTAGTACCTTGAGAATACCATTTGTAAACTAATAAATATGACAGGTCTGTTTTCTACTGCTGCAAGCAATTATGTGGGCTTTTCTTTTTTCCTTTTAAACGTCCTTGCTACATACAGTTTTTTATAAGGCATTTTACAATTATAGAAAAAAAAAGCTTTTGCATAGCCTTTCAGCAGAATATAAGTTGTAATAATTTTTTGTAGAGTCTATTTTTAACAGTCTCCAAGGACTCTGATCAGCGTTCTTTATTCACTCAAACTCCCATTGAGTTCAATAGGCATTTTCATGATTAAAAGAACCGGTAAGGAATGTTGAATAGAGTTAGCATATTCAAATGCAAGCAAATCTTTTAGGCTATATTTTCATAGGGGAATTAACAATCTAGTTATTACACACAGAAGAAGCCTAAGCTCTCATGCAGTATTTGGGTGCCTAAAAGATGGCATCTTCTATTTTACAGCTGTTTGTTATTTTGACAGTGTGGCTCCAGGCTACATTGCATGGGATAAACCCTTAATTTTACATAACAAATAATGAAATATTGCTGCTTCACTGCCTCTCTTCGTATGATTAAAAGACATTAACTTTACTTAACATCACTTTAAATTAATTCCTGATGCTATACCTGCTATTGAATCCTACTGTTGATTTTTGAAATATGTGTATGGGATTTTTCTTCTCCCTATAACATGGTCCTCATTATAGCACAATGAACTAAGAGCTAGTCATCTTGTCATATGGTATGACACCGTTTAAGGGAAAGAATGATCAAGAAATTGGCAAATAGCTTGGGAAAGAGTTCCTAATGTTCCTTGTGTTAATCAGGTGACTCCCAAGGGGACAGGGCATCTGGAGAGGATGGCCAGAGGGCCACAGAAACTCCCAGAAAGGGAATGAGGAAGCCTGGATGTACCACAGTATGTCTCAAGAGAGAAGGTTGAACAGTTTCGAACAAGGACAGAGAAGCATGGGAGATTGAAGGAGACTTTGTGAGCTGGGAAGCTTGCCTGAATCCTGGCAGACGTTGAAGATGGGTTGTGGAGTCCATTAATAAAAAGGAAAAGCATGTAAGATTATAGAACAAAGGAGGAGATGATGTGTGAGAAAGGCTTTCCAGAGATATGAAATGAGTCTCCCAGAGGTAAGAGCTGGCTCAGAAGGAGCTGGAGTGGAGCTAGGAATCCAAATACAGTGGAGGAGAAAGAGTTTGGGTCCAGTTTGTAAAATCCCCAAGAAGATGTTTTGTACTGTGATTTGAAAATTCCTTGGTAAGCTATAGGATCAGCTGAAGGCACAGAAGGCATCTGCAGGACTGTCTATGCCATTAGGGAATATTGTAGGGTAGAAGGATGCAGAGGGATTCCAGTTCGTCCTGCTCTCCAGCTAACCAGAAGTGAGCCATCTTTGGTCTGAAGCGATGTGCCTCTGTTAGCGTGTGCTGTCACCAACTAACTTTTTTGTGTCATGTCATGATGAATTGGCTACACAAGTTCTGGACTGGTGATCTTTTATACCAGCCAGGTTAGAGAAAAAGCACTGGGGTAGACCTTCCCTATATTGTCCATTAGCTCCCCAGAGCACACCCTTGTGCAGTGTGGTGTTTCTTTGAAACAACTACAGACAAAACTGTCCAGATTGCTGAAGTGTGCAAGAGAAGCATGGTCTATTAGTGCTTTCAAAGGAAGATGGGTAAGCTTTTTTTTATGTAAGTGTTTAGATAAATTCTGTTTATATAGGGAAGGTATCAGATAAAAGTGGGATTTTCAATTTCCTATCAACACTCATCTATTGTGGGATGAAATCATAGAATCATTATGGTTGGAAGAGACCTCAAAGATCATCAAGTCCAACCGTATACCCAATGCCACCATGCCCACTAAACCATGTCTTGAAGCACCACATCTAAATGTTTTTTTGAACACCTCCAGGGATGGTGAGTCCACCCCCTCCCTGGGGAGCCTGTTTCATTGCTTAACAACTCTTACATTGAAGAAGTTCTTCCTAATATCCTGCCTGAACCTCCCCTGGCACAACTTGAGACCATTTCCTCTTGTCATATCGCTAGTTAACGGGGAGGAGAGACCAACCCCCGCCTCGCTACAACCTCCTTTCAGGTAGTTGTAGAGGGTGATAAGGTCTCCCCTCAGCCTCCTCTTCTCCAGACTAAACACCCCCAACTCCCTCAGCCGCTCCTCATAAGACTTGTTCTCCAGGTCCTTTACCAGCTTTGTTGCTCTTCTCTGCGTATACTCCGGCAGCTCAATGTCCTTCTTGTAGTGAGGGGCCCAAAACTGGACACAGTATTCGAGGTGCGGCCTCACCAGCACAGAGTACAAAGGGTTGATCACTGCCCTGGTCCTGCTGGCCACACTATTCCTGGTACAAGCCAGGATGCTGTTGGCCTTCTTGGCTGCCTGGGCACACTGCTGGTTCATGTTCATCCGGCTGTTGACCACCACTCCCAGGTCTTTTTCCACCGAGCAGCTTTCCAGCCACTCGTCCCCAAGCCTGTAGCGCTGCATGGGGTTGTTGTGACCAAAGTGCAGGACCTGGCACTTGATCTTGTTGAACCTGATACAGTTGGTCTTGGCCCATTGATCCCTCTGTAGAGCCTTCCTACCCTCAAGCAGATGAACACTCCCACCCAGCAAATCTTATTTGCTGGCTATTAAAGTAAGTGGTTCACAATTAAAGCAGGGCCTTTAAATTTTCAACTACAACATGAGCATGCTCAGGTTTCAAAATTACTTCTATCAAGAACTGTCTACCTATCTATTGGATACTCTTGCAAGAACTGCCTTTCTTGACTTGCATAATTCAATTAAGGAGTTGTCTTGTAAGGAAGAGAAGATGTTTAAGGGTGATCAGGTGATTGATCAGTTAATAATGAGACATGGGTTGCTGAAAGGTATGTAGATAGGATGCTGAGGAGAAATGCTAGTGAAGGGTACAATTTATTTGCATTGTTCAAAAACATAAAATTTGCTAAGTTAAGAAAACTTGAAAAACAGTTTTTAACGAATGTGATAGGATTTGTTTTTCATTGCCTTTGGGAGGTATCAAATATATGAATGGAATTGGTGTATAGAAGTTTCATTGAGGAATAAATTTTCCACACCATGAGAGAGATGTGGAAACCTCTATAATTAAAGGCATTACATCTGTGATGCTTGTTGAGTTGTACAGTGTTGTATTGAAGAGAAAAGAATTCTTTCAGATGTGTTAATTTACTTTGGGGCATTTTGCCCTGTTGCAATAAGAAGAGAATGCTGCAAAAAGTGAAATTATGCCAGCATGTTGTTGGGATGCTAACTTCATCTTTGAGAATAAGAAAGTTCTTTGTATAACTCCTTTTTATGTACTTCAGCTCTTCCCAATAATGGCATAATCAGCTCTTGATCTGCACTGAGGCTTCTGTTTCAGAGCTCCTCCTGGCCTACTCCTAGTAGTAGTTTAAGACAAAGAATGTTTTATTGCTTTTATTAACAGGCCTATGCTTTCCAGGATTTATTTTGAAGTCCAGCTGGAGAGTACTCTTTCTATGTATATCCTCCTTATTTCTGTTTCTCTATCCTTCTTTTTTGATGCTTCCTCAAACATTTATTCTCCAGCCAGTTGCTTCTGTCTTCTTTTCCTTCCTCTAAAGCTGCATATAGGAGCAGTTGCTGTTGCACATTCTCATCTTGTACTGTCATGTGCTGTGGATAGTGTAAATAACTTACAGACGTCGTTTATAGACTTAACGTTTGAGATCACGCTCTTCTCATTTGCTCTAGCACATGATAGAAATAATGAAAATGGGAATGAAAAGGATTAATATGTGGTTCAAAAAAAGGAAATGCTGTCCAGCACCAAAATCAAAGCTGAAATTTATCTGTCTCATGAACTTGAGTCCTTTATATGAGATGAAAAGATGATATGTGTGTGTGTGCATATATATCTGTCATGGCTTAACCCCAGCCGGCAACTAAGCCCCACAGAGCTGCTCGCTGTGTGGATGGAGGGGAGAATCAGAAGAGTAAAAGTGAGAACACTTGTGGGTTGAGATAAAGGCAGTTTTAATAGGTAAAGCAAAAGCCGTGCACGCAGGCAAAGCAAAACAAGGAATCCATTCCCCCCTTCCCAAGGGCAGGCAGGTGTTCAGCCATCTCCAGCAAAGCAGGGCTCCATCACATGTAACGGTGACTTGGTAAGACAAACGCCAGCACTCCCAACATCCCCCCTTCCTTCTTCTTCCCCCAGCTTTATATGCTGAGCATGACACCATACGGTATGGGACATCCCTTTGGTCAGTGAGGGTCAGCTGTCCCAGCTGTGTCCCCTCCAAAATTCTTGTGCACCCCCAGCCTTCTTGCTGGTGGGGTTGGGCGAGAGGCAGAAAAGGCCTTGGCTCTGGGTAAGCCCTGCTCAGCAACAACGAAAACATCCCTCTGTCATCAATGCTGTTCTCAGCACAAACCCAAAACACAGCCCTCTTCTAGCTACTGTGAAGAAAATGATCCCAGCCAAAACCAGCACAATATGTCATGTGAAGTGTATATATATATCTCATATGTTTTAGGTACATACTAACAAAGAGCATTTGCTGGCTAAGAGTAACTGTTCTTATGTGGATAAAGTTCCATAGAGAACTTCTCTTTTTAGAAAACCAATACAGTTAGGTCTGACAGGTCTTGATAGTTGGTTTCATGGGAACTGTTGAGAACTTTAATTCAAAGCAATATTATGTCGAGCCGCATTACAACTCTAACTGCGTTCCCAGATCAACTGACACTTCTCTCACAGGCTTACTTGAAAGATTTTAGCAAGGTGTTTATCTGTGATAAGTCTTTATTGCTCCTGATATGGGAGGTCCTTGGTGACCAGCCGGAGAATCTTTATCTAAGTCATTTGTCCTATTCAAGCATCTTTCACAACTGCTCTGTTGAACTCAGCAGATATATATTGTTCAGGCTTGATAAGTGGTTCATTGATCAATTTTTCTTCTATGAAGAGAGAATGCAGTAGAATAGTATAATCTATGCTACTTTTACTTATGCTAAGAGAGTATAATGCGCCTTTTTTTTTGGTGGTTTCCACAGGCTAGCCCTGAACAGGTACATTTTATGGTCCATTTGTCATGCTCTGTGTGTCTGTTCATACTAGAACTGATAACCTTTTTATCAAAGTCCATCTTTCATGTCATTATGTAGAGTTTTGTTTTATGGTTTTTATAAAGCAGAGAACTGGAATGGTATCTATTAACACAAAAGTCACTTCAGTCTTTCTGTCATTAGACTGACTTGGTTCAACACCTCCTGTATGAAACAGCTGTATAAATCTTTAACCTCTGTAGAAGTACCCTTTAAATCAATAAATAAAAAAGGGTTAACATGCTAAAATCACTTGAGAATGCTTCTGTTTGTGAGGTTAGCAAGTGTCTATGACCAGTCAAGCAAATAACAAACATCTGTGGCAATTCATGTCTTTAATATACATTTACTTGGTTTTAACTAGTCTCTCTTCATTGACTTTTCAACACAAAAAGAATAAATGTCTCACCTGCTCCATGAGGTAGCAGAAATTTGTTGTATTATGGTGGGTTGACCTTTTAAAAGCCAGGTAGCTGTACCTGATCAGCAAAAGTCTATAAGGTATGGGAGATGATAAAAATTACTAGCATTCCTATGGCTTACTTAGTTACTGCTGAACTTTAGTAAACGGTGATGTGCATGTTCTTCCCCAAACTGTGCATTAAAATTAGCATGGATACACATAGAGACTAGGGAACGAGAGGCTGGAGAGCCGTCTTCTGGAGAGGGACCTGGGAGTTCTGGTTGATGGCAAGTTGAACATGACTCAGCTGGCAGTCAAGAGGGCCAACTGTGTCCTGGGGTGGATCCAACAGCATTGCCAGCCAGTCAAGGGAGGGGATTGTCCCGTTCTACTCTGCACTAGCGGAGCCTCACCTCGAGTCCTGTCTGCAGTTTTGGGCGCTCCAATATAAAAAGGATATAAAACTACTAGAGAGCATACAAAGGAGGGCCACGAAGTTGGTAAAGGGTTTAGAGGAGAAGCCGTATGAGGAGCGGCTGAAGCCACTTGGTTTGTTCAGCCTGGAGAAGCGGAGACTGAGGGGAGACCTATTTGCAGTCTTACAGCTTCCTCACAAGGGGAAGCGGAGGGGCAGGTGCTGATCTCTTCTCTCTGGCGACCAATGGACTCGAGGAATGGCATGAAGATGTGCCAGGTGAGGTTTAGGTTGGATATTAGGAAAAGTTTTTTCACACAGAGGGTGGTTGAACACTGGAATAAGCTCCCTGGAGAAGTAGTCACGGTGACAAGCCTGGCAGTATTCAAGAAGCATTTGGACAGCGCCCTCAGACACAGTGTGAATTTTGGGGTTGTCCTGTGCAGAGACAGGAGATAGACTCGATGACCCTTGTGGGTCCCTTCCAACTCAGGATATTCTGTGATTCTATGATTTTAAATAACATTTGTAAATTTGGACAAGGGTGAAAGGTGGTTTTTTTTTTTTTTTTGTACCTGCCATCTTAAGCACTTATCTTCAGCAGAATACATATGTAATAGTTGGATCTGGATTCCAGGTCAGCGTCAAGGAACTGAATCCTCTTACAGTTCACTTCTTGGCTTTAAACAGTGACCTGTGCTAGGAAAGAATCACTTGGTTTCTATCAAACTGTTTCACTGCCCAAGATCCTTGCAGCTACAGAGGATAAAGCTGATATGTTGGAGGGAAGGCTGTTACTTTCTCACAGTTCTGAGGTAGATAAAGCTCAAAAATATCTTGCAGCTGTAGCAAAGGAGACCAGAAGAACCTCTTTGTACATTCTGATATGTCTTCTAAATTTTACTTTGAAGAATAAAACAGTCCCCTGAAAAAACTATATGAGAACTTTCTTGGGAGAAGAGAAGGATGACCTTTTTATACGAGCAAGTGGTAGGCTCACTGGGGGTGGGAATGGCAGCTGGAGAATCTGCTTCAAAGAAAACTAAGACAGAAGCTAGCTTGTCATCAGGACAGGTTTCTGACACTTCTACTGCTCTTGAATTAATCTAGTTTTGTTAGCTGTTATATTAATTAGCATTCATTTATTCGTTAATCAAGCTATTTTCTTCTTGATATATCAGAAGTACTTTTACTATGTAGCCATCTTGTTGTTATAGTCTCCTAGCAACAGAAACTTTTCTTGAGCTGACATTTGTTGTCTCAAGAGTTCTGTGTCCAAAGTACTTTGAATAGCCTTAATTTTCCACAAACTTTCTAAGATTTAATCAATCTCATCTTTTGTTAATTTGATTTTCTAGCAAAGACATCTGATTAAGTTATTTCCTGAGCCTTGGTTACAGTTTCACGCCAAATGTGACAACCCATTCTGCCTACATCTTGAATGGGACATGTTACTAAGATACATTGTTTCTCAAGCATCCTCAGAATCGATGATCTTGACAAGAACTTGTGCAGTTATTCTTTGAACTGTTGCAGAGCCTCTGCAGTTACTGTTAGTCAAAGCTATTGATTGTTGTTAATGAAGTTTGTACCAGGTGATCTCACTGCATGACATTTGGAAGTGGCAATGGAAGGAAAGTTGAAATATCTGTTTACAAACTTCTGAATGCTTTCTGTGGTCATAGGGTGCTCTGCTTCACATCCAAATACATACATTCAGAGGGAAAATTTGGGAGCAGAAAAGTCACAAAGTCTTTGTTTATGTAAAACCAATGCATATCAATGGAGAATGGCAACAGTTACTCATCCAGATCATAAACAGGAAGACCTCTGGATATGTTGCACGAAGCGGTCCACTGAATAATGTACAGACTTATTGCCAGCTTTATTACTCTGAAACTGGCTCCCACATATCTGCCTGGGATTACAGGCAGACCTGAAAGTGTTGGCATCATCGTTAATGTGTATGCAGGAAGTACATGGTATGTACAACAGAGTTGTCCTACACCCTAAGGTCATAGTTATGTGTGCTGTATGTCCAAGACTGACTGACATGTGGTAGCCAGATTGCAGCATCAGTTTTTCAAGGCTACCTGCTGTTTGGAAATTCTAGACAAATAGGTATTTTCAAAATGTTCTAGGATCAGTATTTCAGGAAGAAAAGAGCTTGAGTATAGGAAAATTTAGTGCACGCTAGCCCTTGGACAGAACATCCTCATGTTGATCTCTGAGTTCACCTCAATTTGTGGTGATCAATACCGCCATTGAATGGCTGAACTGGTACTTCTTTACTTGTTTCTGTCTGGCCTCTAATGGTCTTTATGTGGTCGTAAACTTTTAATTATTGGTATAAGATTTCTGTTGTGCTTACCTGTGGAACTGCCTGCGTGTTGCCAAGGAGTATGTACTCCCAAAGTGCAGATCCTTAGTTCCTGTCGATCACTTTATACACATATGTAGACAAAAATTTAATGTAGTACTAGATACAGAGGGGTTGTACATCTGCAAATAGGTCCATAGGTTTTCATACCTTTTGACTACCATAGTGTAGACAAGAGTGATTTTTTTTTCCCTATCCCTTGTTAAATTTCTAGCTCCTCAATAAACAACAGATGATTCAATTCCTGGCTCTTGACAATTTTATCAGGAAGCAGTTGCTGGTGGTAAATTATGTGTTTCCTCCTCATGGATTTGTACAAACCATATAGGTATTTTCAGGAAAGTGTATGGATGTAATGCATGGATTAAAGCTACAGTATTGTTTTTTTTCTAAACATTCTACCTGCTTGATCTCTGTTTTGTCCTTAATTTTTTATCCAAGTGCAATACGGTCTATTGCTTCCCTGGGATTCTGACACCACTTGGGACTGCCTAGTCTTGGTTATAATCCATGCAGCTCAGTGTATTGTATTTTAAGATGTACTGCAGTCACAGTAACAGTCTGTTTCTTAGTTATATATGTTGCATAAATACCACTTTTTTATATATGAAAATGCATGATGTTCTGTATGTAATAGGGTTCTGGTAATGCTTTGAGGCTTTCTGAATCAAAATGTTTTGAAGTAAATTGGGAGCCAGCTCTCTGTGCAGATGTAAACTTGGAATCGAGCTGGTTCTGGGAGACTTGATAGTTACTAGCTTGGGGAGACTCCTCACAAGCCTTGTGCTGGGTCGCTATGGAAGCATGAAAAGGAACAAGTAATTCTATAAGAAGCCAGGTGAATTTCCAGTACTAACGTTGTAGGTGATTTTGATGCTTTTTTTGTGGAACAATTTCATATTAACAAATTAGAATTTACTGATCGTAAGAGGTTTTTACTTTGGCACCCCTTGACTCTGCCACTCATTGTCCTGCAAATAACTGAAAGCACCTTCTCTGTGAGACTTTCTTAAAAACAAAAAAAAAAAAAAAAAAAGGAAAACTAGAAGAGATGTTTAGGAAATATGAAGTTTTAATTTTTATTTTTGGCTTTATGTGCTTTAAATCACATAAAGTTTATTTTATTTCTGCCTTTGTAAGGGCTGATATTTTTTGCTAGTATCTGTTTGGGATAGGGTTAGAATCACATAAGGATTAAGTGCAGTTATTGACATGTGGTAAAACCTGCACAATTTATGTGTGCCTCTTAAGTCTTGCATTTTATAACCTTCTTGGAAGAAATGGAGTAGAAATGGCCTGTTGCAGGACCGTATTTCTCAATGGGAGAAAGTGTTGAGAAGGAAAGGAAATGAGTGAAGTTCACACTCCTGTAGAGATCAGAAGCTTGAAGTTCTTCGCACGTTCTGTAGTTCAGAAATTCTGTGATGCTGAAACCAGAAAGCCCTGCTTAATAAATGTTTAATAAGGAGATGGCTACCACAGATGAAAGTAGATGAAGTATTACAGCAGATTGATCCATAAACCAACTCCCTCAGGCTTGCTCCTTACTCACAACCTTTCATTCTTCATGGTTGCCTGCAGCCCCTCATCTCTAAAAAGCTTCTTTCTCACTGACCAAATGACTACTTCACTTGTGATTCCTCTTGAGATAATACCCTTAGGTTCCATCCCCATACTTACCTAGGTCCTCTCAGGACAAGCTGGATCCCTGATCACTGTTTCAAATGTGGACAGGAGACTTACAGATCATGCCTATAGTACTTAAGAGAGCACTCCATGCTTCTGAGGCCAAATTCCTTCCCTGTCCTCACTGTGGTGCCTTTATATTGTTAAATCATGTGGCCATGACCACAATATCCTGAAGACATGCCCAGTCATCATTACACCTCCACATGATGTATGCCCCTTCACAATTCCTTGGCATAGGAGGGATGCTCAGTACTTGCATACATGGTTGCCCTGCAAAAATGTTAGACTCTTGCCTTGGAAAGGGCAACATTTGCTGCTGCAGCAAGATCCAGAGTCTTCCCTGTTCCAAGAGTGATCAACAGAAAGCCACACCACTGGATGAACTAATACGTTATAGCACTCGTAGCCTTGTTGTGGATGTTCAATTTTCAGAGGCCCCATAATATAGCCTCTGGAACTCTTCCTCTGGCTTTACTGGTCAAAACCACCCCTGCGTAGCTGAGATTAACATTTTCCAGTCACTGTGCCCTACCCTTACCAGCACCATATATCTACATAAGCCCAACAACAACACCAGCCAAGAGGCAAAAAGGTAAAAAAAAAAAAAAAAAGTTATGCTTGCCTCTCCATCTAGCCAGTAGAGGCAAACTTAGTGACTTGTCTTTTTTGAGAAGGCATGAATTTAGCTCAAGGCCAGTTGTCATGAATGTCCAAGCTTCTTGGCAGAAGAAAACCAAAGTGTTCTTACAATGGCTTGAAACCTTCCTGTTTTTTTTGGATACAGACACCACTGTTAAAGCTCACTGGGTCAAGTCTCAGGAATGCTCAGACAGACTGGTGGAGACTCTATGCATTGAGAATCTCTTCAGACCTGATCCTCTTTGCTTCAGGGACAGATTCAGGTTAGGAGAAGAAAAATCTTTTCCCCTGAAAGTCCTAGTGTTTTTTTCTGAAGATACTTAATGCTATGTGTGCCCTCCAACAGCGTGAAAACTTATTTAAATCTCTGTTTAAGGGGGAACAAAGAAGCAAACACATCCTTAGCGTAAACAGTTTAGGTAGCTTTTGTCCTATTCTGCTTTCAGGTAAAATAGACTTCCATTCATTTTCAAAATTGAAGTTTTTTCTAAATCCTCAAACACCATTTGTGTGACTTTTGTGCCAGCATAAGTCTTGATTAAAAATATCAAAAGAAAATGAAAAATAATACAAACATCACTTTATACTAAGAGATCTGCCATCATTTATGGTGCTTTATGCTGTTGTTGACTTCAGTGATCTTTCACCTAATAGATTAGATCTAATGACAGTGTCTACTCAATTTAAAAATAATAAAAAAAAATAATCAGAAAAAGCCCCTCAAGCTTGTAATACAAACAAGTCTTCAGTATTATGTCAGATAGATCCATAGGTGAAAGCAATTGCAGTGGCACAATGGAACAAGTAAATACCCGTAATATCTTTTGAATATCAAACAGCTGCAAAATGGAGAATATTAAGAACATATGACAGAACTGGACACACTAATTGAAGATGTTCTGCATCATAGATACTTGCTGTATATTGATTTTTCTGAAGTCTTTAACTCCAATCTGGGTCATCGTCAATATACGTATTACATTGTATTTTGAGGACTAATTCTTCAATGTAAAGTCATATGAAACATACCAGTAGCAATAGACTAGTGTATCAGGGCAGGGGAAAAATTTTGAGATCCCACAAAACATTTTTAGTTACATTACTTGAGAGATTCATGAATCTCCATGGCTTCTCCTATGCACAGGGGTCAACATATGGCTTCCCTCAGTAATTCTCCAAATGCTCCTAATGATTAGAATTTATTAAATCTTCATCTCTTAAGTTGATAGGTTTTGGGAGTTTTTTTGTATTAATTACAGAGAATCCAGCAATACTAATTTGACCATTTTTCATTTGGAAAAATGATCTTTATATTATAACACTTTAAGATCCTTGCCTGTAGAAGTATGAGAAAAGACACAAATGGTGCTTATATAAATTCAGGGAAAAAACAGTTACCTAAGTATTAAGACTTGTATTTCATCTCTTAAGTTGATAGGTTTTGGGAGTTTTTTTGTATTAATTACAGAGAATCCAGCAATACTAATTTGACCATTTTTCATTTGGAAAAATGATCTTTATATTATAACACTTTAAGATCCTTGCCTGTAGAAGTATGAGAAAAGACACAAATGGTGCTTATAAAAATTCAGGAAAAAACAGTTACCTTGTATTTAATTTGATATTGTTCCATTTTGCTGTAGAAAATAGATTAGGTATTGGTTTCTGATCCAGATGTGTGTTTTCTTTTTGTTTGTCTTTTTGAAGATACGCTGTATATCTTGAGTTATCCTAAGACTGGGAATTCACAGAGGGCTCTCATATTATCATCTACGTGAGGAATAATAATGTAGTCTGAAGAGAACTCTTGTGCCCTTGCGAAGATTAGTAATTAATTTATTGAAAGATAATCTTTCTCTTGGAAATGAACCCCTGACAAACTTATCTGATGAAATCACCCATCAGTTCCTGAAATATATGATTATCTCTTTGTGCCTGACTTCTGTTTTTGCCATGATACCTTATTTCTTTTTGAAGCCATAGAAAGAAAGAACCCAAATTTGTTTGACATTTTTTTGAGAAGCCTTATCTTTTTGAAATATGTTTTTCTATCTTTTTTTTTCCATGCATATTGATAATACATCTTAGTTTAGGTGTTGTTTTGACCGCAAGTATCTTCCTGTTGTTTGGTTCCAAACAGAACACTTTGCTTTACGTACCTGATCTGTTATTTGTACCAGAAACTAACTGTGAGATGGTGCTGTCAATCTGAACCTGCCTTTAGAAGTTATGGGATTCAGTCAAATATTCATGATTAACAAGTGACTTTCTTTTTAAGTACTCATCCTAATTACTATTTACAGTTGATATAGATTACAGATAACAATGAACTATTAGATCATTAATTATTGTTGATCTTTGTAATGATGATGGGCTGTACAATAAAGTGATTTAAGGCAGGGCAGTTTAATACTACTGATAACTAGAATCATAATTTCAGATAATTTAGAACTGGTTTGACAATTGCAAATAGTGTTTGTGATGTTGCTTTTGATATTGAAGTTGATTATAATTAATGTTATGTGGAGTGTTTAGAAGCCCTGCTTTTTTAGAAGCAGTGTTTTGAGAACGATAGCTTAAAGATAAAAATCAGAACTCCTCCCCTTCCAGTATTTAAAAGTTAAGATTCTAATCCAGCAAAGCTATAAACTGAGCAGTAACTATTACTTTTGTGAGTAATCCTGTGTAATCCCACTCATTCAACAGGATGTTTCTTACAAATAAGCATATGCATTTATAGTATGCCTTCATAAGCTTGTATCCCTATATGACATATGGGGTAAAGTAATACTTGAATCACTCTCAGTGATAACTCTTCTAATGTTAATCATAAGACATTATTTAGAATTCTTGAAAGCATCAACAGAAGTGTGTCTGTACAGAAAGCATTTAAAAAATAGTATCACTGTTTGGTTTGAGTGATATAGGGGCTCACATGCCATAAATCTTAATTTTGATAAATTGTTTTTCTTAGCCTATTGGAAGATTTTTTACTTGAGTTGGAGGGGTAGTTAATCAGTTCAGTAAGGCAGAACGTGATATTGGTTTATACTCTTCATAGTGTGCTTGAAAGGTGTATTTTTATTCCTGAAGAAGTAAATTCTCACCCAAACACCAAAGAGTGTGACTGGTTGTGAATGATCCGGGCTTGGCACAGTCAGGGAAGTGGTAAAATGTCTTATGAAATGTACAGTCTTCATCACAGAGTTGTTGACGGCATTCTGTGGTACAAACTGTAAAACTGTGGAAAGCAGTAACATACTTTATTCATTTAGGACGTGACATTATGAGATGCTGTAGATGAAAAGTAGCAACCCTGATATCCTCCTTTTCACAATATTGTAATTGATTATCAACTTGCCAAAACGTGTGTAACACTGCTGTGAATAAATAAAATATCACTATCTTCTAAATAAAATATTTAAAAATTGAAATCTTTTTGTAGCTGCAGTAAGGACACCCAGACCTGGAACGGCTGCGATTTTTCTCTTTGAATGTGAATCACTGATTCTTGTGTCACTTTTTAAGTTGATCTGCTTATGTGGCCCTTTATATTAAGATCATGCCTTGCAGAGATTATCCTGTTACTTTATTCAAGAAAAAAGGTAATAAACTGTAAAGCTTAAAAATACCAAGGAGTAGTCCTAATTAAAGTTATGGAAGATTAGGAAAATCCTCCCAAGAAACAGGAGGGTGGGAGGGTTTTTTGTATTTTTTTTTTTTTCTTTCAAATCTGTAGTTTCTTGTCTTGACTAGAAGAGCACTGTTCAAACTTACTATAATGCCATGCCATCAAATCTTCAGTTTCTCTGGAACATGACATGAAGTGTGGGCATCTTCCTGTATCTTTTTATGAGTGCATATCGATTCAATCACTTTGTCGCTTTCTCTACTATAAAAGTATCATTGTAATTCATAATAGAGATCATATTGGTAGAACTGTGATATTACTGTGTTAGTACAGTTCTTGTACCTCTGAATTTCGCATCTTTAAAAAAGATTAATTCACATAAAACTTCATGTCAACATTATGAAACTGCTCAACATTCATGGAAGAAAAAAGTTTCTAATTTAGAGGATATTTTGATTGAGAAAAGAAAAAGGTTCTCAAAATCCAACTTCTGTACTGTGTTTTGTAATACAGGATGTTATTGGTGTCTTAGCACTCCTAGTATTTATATCTGTAGAAACATTCTTCATGAGACTATCACCAAAAAAGACCAGTTTATGCACTAGAAAATAGTCTGTCTGTCTTTTCATGGAAAAAAAATGCCTTGTGTTTCCATATTTTTATTTCCTATTTGGAATATGTGGTTAATATATCTGTGTTATTAATGGTAGGTATATACTTTGCCAGTGAAATAAAAGTATTCCTTTTACTCTTGTGATAACATCAAAAATTTGAAATAGCTTTTCAAATTTGAAAGCATATGATTTGCTTTAATTTGGTGCCCTGAATTTTGTATTCTGCTAGTTAAGCAACAGACCTACAATTATCTGACAGAGGCTGCCTTCTTGACATTTTCCAGCTTATTTTTTATCCTCAAGTAGAGCTGTGTATTTTGCATAAGCTTTGGATAATCATGTAAACTAGTTGCATCACTGAAGTATTTTTATTTCAAATTCAAATACATTCAGGGTTGCATACATGAGCTTAAAATAGTTTTTGCAGATCTTCTCATCTGATGTCTATTTTCATCTGATTTAAATTGTTCTTGAATCTCTTTCCGTCAACTTCCCTATCAGGAGGAAATATATTTAAATTTAAATATACAAAAATAAGTGAGCCACTTAGAATATATCTGCAGAAGTTTAAGTATTGACATAGTGTATGATATTTAATCCATAGTTTCTTTTCTTCCCCTTACCGTATGTACTGTATCCTCACTCCCATGTTACGTTCAGCATTATGTGGAAATATTGTGAACAGTTCTGCTAGGGCAAAGCAATGAGACTCTTCCAAACAGTTGGTTGTACAGATATTGAAAGGTTTGGTGTCCTTGGTGGATAGAGTTCCTGGTACAGTTTTCTCTGAAAACGCCAAGTGCACTCTAAAATGACTTACAGTCCTTCCTAAGGGTTAATGTTAACTACTAGTGAATAACCCTTTTTCTTAAGATCATGGTGAACAGCAAAACTGTGCTCAGTTTTCTTATAGGATGAAAATACAGATTTACTGAACTGTCAGGTACAATAAATGCTAGCTGTAGATCCTACTTAATTTGGTTCAGGCCAAAGCATTTTGACGTATAATATAGTGCCATAGGTTGCACATGCACAGAACATTTTACAGACGAGTATTTGTTTCTCTCCTTCAGCTGTCAGCCCAGATACATCATCATATATCATTATCACTTCTAGGAATGCCACTGGAACATCTTCAGCAGTAGTACACTTACTGCGCACATATAAATATAATATATGGTCGTTATCTCCCTATGGAGTGTTCCAAAGGCATAACCACCTCATTTAAGGATTAAAATAGCTTACTTCATTTTTATGTCATAAATAAGGCAAGTTTGTATTGGTACTTAACTTGTTCAACCTGTGTACTCTCCTTGTTGTGAGAGGAGAGTACAAAGGTGTCCTCATAGTGCATTGAGAACTTAAAGGTATCCTTTGCACCTAAATATCCTTTAGAAAAGGTTATGCTAAATTAGCTACGGGGGAAACGTACCCAGGGAATTTAAGTTCTCAGATGAGGTCAATTTCATATATCACGAGCTGGGGAAAAGAAAAAATATTGTTTTCTGAATGGCACGCTTCT
This sequence comes from Cariama cristata, assembly GCF_000690535.1. Taxonomy (NCBI): domain Eukaryota; kingdom Metazoa; phylum Chordata; class Aves; order Cariamiformes; family Cariamidae; genus Cariama; species Cariama cristata. The sequence continues at coordinate 37,535 of NW_009605661.1, read as the reverse complement.
TAATTTTCTGAAAGAGTACCAGGCTCTGAAAGCCGAGTTTTGGAAGGTATTTGGATGCCCAAAGATCCGAGTAGCTACCTTTGTGTTACAAAGGACGCCTAGCTGCTTTGGCAGGTGCAGAAGGAGTTGTCTTTCAGTTTGTGTTAGGCATCTAACTTAGCTCATTTTGTTAAACATACAAAGCGTTTATCTCCATTTTGGAGGACCTATTAAAATTAAAATGCCTTTAAAAAATTTTGCTTTCAGTCTCCCAATATGAAACCCCTGTCTGACCTGCTAATGTATCTGAAAATCTAGTCCCTATTACAGTCACTGAACTGTCAGGAAAATTGTATTCCATTAGCTGCAGACCCCAAGTGTACTCCAGTGTACTCCAAGTGTCATGTTCTCTATACTTGAACTGCTTTGTGCATATGGAGGTTTGAATGAATTTTATGGTTTGGAAATGCTCAGTGCTAATTGTTGGTACTAGAGGAGAAAGATTTTTGTAGAGCAGGTAAAGCTGTCACTAGAAGTGTGAACTATTCAGTCTTCATCTCTTAATTATTCCCAGTTACTGCTAGCAACAGGAGGGTTGTTTGGTGTGGTTTAGAGATCATGTAGTTGCTTGTCTAATGGATAACCAATTAAAGCCATCAAATTAATTTCCTATGAAATACTGAGCAGTATTTAAATAGCAAAGACTTCGTAATGGTAACAGTCTGTCCAACAGACTGCTGTAATAGTAATTGTTATTGATAACAAAATTATATGTAAAAATTTAATCATACAAAACACAGGTATGTTAATTGTAGCTCTTCAAATATTGATAAACAGTTATGATCTTAATTCCTAGTTTTTTTCATGACTGAATAAAACTTAAGTTGACAATCTGGAAACATTTTAGAAACCAGAAATTTTATAATTTCTAGTAAAATATATGCTTATTTTTCCATAGTATCCTTTATATCTGTATAAAAGTTCCTAGGGTCTACAAGATCAGCTGAACAGGAGAGAATGAAGAGGGAAGTGTACCTTATTGGTGTGAAAATGTAGTTTCTTAGATCTTTTCTCTGTCTGTGTGTTTGTTCAGTCAAAGAATAAAGAATAGAACCAGTAAATTAGCTTTGCAAGTGTAATTGGAAATAAAAGAAGGAAGGTAAAGAAGAAATATTTGACTTTTAAGATAGCATAGAAATTAGATATGTTTTATACACTTATATGTAAGTATAGTAACTCTTAAAATATAATGTTTTAAAAATGTAATTTCTCACGGATTTTGTAAAACCCTTCATTGACCCTCTGAAAACTCAGAAGGATGAAGTCTTTTGTCCTGCTATGATGGTAGATTTTGACACCTGCATTAAATAATGCAAAAATAATTGTTCAGGCTCAGGAAAAAATAAGTCAATTCTTTCAATTGTTCTTCCTAAAATTGTTTTTCTGGTGTAGGGCTCAGACTGACAAAGAGATATAAATACTGTTCTTCATCTGTTCATGTTCCTGGGGGGCAGTATGCCACCTCTTTCCAAACAAAAAGGGGAAAAAAACCTTTATAGAACTAAATGAAATTAAAAGCACCAGAACTTATCTGATGCATAATAAACTCAAGATTTAGACATTTTGTTTGTTTTGACCATTGAAAAGTCATCAAATTGACTTAAAGACTGAGTGAAGCTTGAAAATTTAGGGAAAAACAGTTTATTTGATGGAGTCTTGAAATGGAATGAGTAAAAATGAAGAGCAAAGAAAATGCTGAGGCCATGTTCTAACAATAACGTTTATTTGTTAGATTCTCTTCCCATAGATCTATTTCAGATCCAAGGAAAACAGGAAAGGAAAATAAATGTAAGTTTTGGGAAAAGGAAGCTGAACAACTCCATCTTTTCATTGAAATAAGTTGAAATCCAAGCTCTGCAAAGACAAAGATAAGACTGTTAACCAGATGTCAACTCAAGCAGGCATCAGGAACAGTTGCACTTGCAAAATGAAAGCAGTTGATCCGCCGTTATGTGGAGATCTCTGCCTTTAGATAGCTATTGAGTTACAAATTTGATTGATTGAAACACTTTCATTATAAGTAAATAATTTTAATTATAAATCCAAATCTGAATCAGCTAACCTTTTTGTGGCAGATACTATCCTTGGGAGAAGGATATGTTTTCTGTACTATTTAACAGATACAAAAGTCAGAGATTAAAGCTCAGCTGAATGACATCCATGTGTCCATTTTTGAAAATAAAATTCAACTTTTTGCATTGATATCCATGACTCTCTCCTACTTCAAGTTTTTAAGCAGTGTAAAAAGGGAACTAAAACTAAGATTAAATGTTTTAAGTGGTTGAAATAATACTCCTGGTGGCCTAAGTTGAAAGTAATTTTGGTGGCTTTACTTCATTTGGTCTTTGCCTGAATAAATACAGCATTTACCAGTTAAATAACAATGGTAAATAACAATCTAGTACAAACAATATCCAGCTGATCTCAGAATGCTAAGTAATGCTGCAAAGCAGCTGTACTGCAAATTGCAAGGGAAAGAATCAAGAATAGAATGGGAAACTTTATTTACTTTTCTGTGTGAGTTCTTGCTTAGGGGGTGTATACCTGACCTTACTGTTATTTTGCCACAGCCACCTTGTATTCACTGAATCCTAATGTTTAGAGACAGAAAGTCTACTTGTTTTAAGCTGGGAGAATCTCAGGACAGATGGATGAACAGAGAACATCACTGACTTGCATTCTTTGAATACCATCTGGTTAGCAAATACTAGCAGGACAGAAGGAACATATGTTGCTTACCTGGCCCTGTGTCTTGCCAGGAAACACATTAGACTGGCGTGATCCAGGGATACATATGTGTTGCAGGAATGGTGAAGATCTTCATAGGTGTGAGAAAATCTCACTGATAGTGAAGGCAGCTATAGGAAGATTTAACAGTCCTGCCAAAATCCCAGGCAGCTGTTGATCTCTGAAGCTGATATATGCGGGACATGCAGAGTATGACTTCTGAATCCATCTTACCAACACTGAGTGCATCCAGACTCTTAACTAACTTAAGGTCAATTATTTTTCGGACCTGGATTTGAAGTAGGAAGAAGGCTTTGTCTGGATTGATAGAAGGAAGAAAAATGGGTTAGACTGTGTAAGGCAAACTTTGTTGTAGGCTACTGCTACCCTCCGCTTCAGGGAGTCTGGTTCCCTGACAAACTGGAGCTCAAAATAAACAGAAAAACATGTCCCTGCAGGGAGGTGAAGGATGAAGCTGGTGCTCCTACTGCCTGGTTCATTCCCTGCTTTTTTCCCCATCCTCTTAAACCTTTCTCCAAGGGTGAAATCAGCACAGGTGCATCACAGCTGCCATGCAGCTGGGTGCCAGTGGATGCCCAGCCTCACGCCAGCAGAGCCAGACCTGACCCACTGACCCACACTAATGGTACAAAGGTGCTGAAGTTGCCCTCTCTCTATCCGCTCACGGGTAAGTTCATGCCCAAAGGTGAACAAGTCTTAGCAAGGGGGTATAGAGAGGGTTAGAGAGAGATGAATATCAACCTTCACTATAGGCACATTAGATTACAAAGGAAAGATGTGTGAGGTCAGCTCAAACCAGCTATTTCATAAGTGTGTGATTTGATTAAGGCTGGGCTATGGCCTAGCTAGATGGGGCAAGAGATGGTCTGGACAGTTTTGCCATTAATTTAAGTGGGAGCACAATTTTCTGCCAGCCTGTAATCTTTATCATTTATAGTTTGTGATTTCATTATTAAAGCGAGCTGTTTGCTGAAGCTCAGAGGCAAAATTTCTATCTATTGTTATATAGCTAGTACTTTGTCTTGGTTTCTTGTTTAAATATAAGCTTGTTTATTAGCTGTCAAGCAGCTGTGCACTCAAGTATATAAATAGCATTAGGGAAAAAATGCATTTAACTTCTAAAAATCTAAATTCACTTCCTATGTGAAAATAAATTTGCTTTGAAGATTGTTAGTATTCAGCGGATTAAGCTGTTTCATTTTTGTCAGGCTTTCACTTTACTACCTTTTTAATAGCAAGATAAAATATCCATTGAAAATACAATCATAATGAAATGGCACAATATAAATAGATGACTTTCATCATAATGCACTTTTTTTAGAAATGTTCATAATTTAAACAATTATGTTCCTTGACTTCTTGCCAATTAAGTTTAGTCATCTAGGGACTGTGAATTTTAATGAGAAAGCTGAATGGTCTTTTGCAGATACGATCTGTTGGCAGGGACACAATCAAACAAGGAGAGGTTTAATCTCTTCTTTTCCCCTTGTTTCTTTATGTATCATAAAAAAGATAAGAGAAAAAATTTAAGTGGCAGAAGAAACAAAACCGCTGTACAGAAAATGCTTTATAGCTTATGTAGCTTGAATATATTAGAAAAAATCTTTGCTTACTACCCCTTGAAATCAGTGTGATAGGCTTAAAAGATACAAGAGATGTTAAACATACTCATGAGAAAATTAAAAATAGAAGCAAACTGTAGCCAATAGCTGTTACACTCGGATTATTCAGACAGTTCTAATGAATGTTTTCACAAAAATTTTGGACCTGGAATGATAAAGAAAAAAAATAAATTAAATAGGAGTGACGCAAGATATTTCAGATGGTAAACTCTGGTCCATGTATCTACCTTTCAGTGGACAAACCAGAACCCCCCTGGGGATTAGAATTAGATTAGCTAAATGCCTAACAGCTGTCTCACAGGCATGAGACTAGATAAAGCAACCAAGCTGTAAATCTGTGCAAACTGCATGAAAGGCTACATAATGCGAATTGATTAGTTTAGGACTTGCATTAATGTGGTTGTGAATAAAAATAACCCACCAACAAATCCTCTCCTAATTTTAACAGCTAGCGAAGAGAAAAACTTAACAGATGGATCATTATGAGGTATGAGTCTACAATGAATTTACATTGTGATCAAAGAAAAAAACCTGAATTACTAATCCCCATGAAGTAAGAGTTCTAATCTCTGTGCAGAAAGGCAAATATTTGAGGTTTTAACTTGGATTGATAGGCAGCTTTCATGGAATACCAATGTCCTTTGCAGTTTTTAAAAATGAAAAATATGAACACCTATTGATTTACATTCAAATATGTAATACGTGATGTGGTACACATCTCAGTAAATAGATCATAAACTATCGAAATGTAACCTATGGTAACTATTAGGACTGATTAATTTTATGCAGTTTCAAGATTATAACATTTGAGATTAAGAATGGTAGAAGCATTCACTTAATTATTTTAATTTCTTAAGCCTACAGAACCTGATGTTAAATCTGTTTCATATTTCTTGTCTACTCAAAATTGTGGGTCTTTTATTCAGTTGATTACAGAAAAATAAATACCATTTAATGAGCGCTTAATTTGTAAGACATTCATGAGCTGTAAAATTTTATGTCATAACTAGTCAAGTGATAATAACCATGAGATGAAAAAAACACAGTAAGATCAGTGACCTATATTCTTTCTTTAAATGCTATCCCTTCGTATCATCTTACTTTTTATTTATGGACTATTACATTAATATTAATGTGGATTTGTTCTGTGCCATATACTGAAAGAAAGTCAAGTTTCATCAGATTGTCAGGCTCTTGGCTACAGTGAGACTAAAAGCAACCACCTTATATGAAGTGCTGAGTTCTCAAAGCTTTGGGTGCTGAGCAGTATGCCTCTGTGATGTTTTTGAATGCAGAGAGATAGAAAATTGTTCTGTCTATTTTTAGAGTCAGCCAAAAGTCACATAGCCATAGTTTGCATAAAAGTAAAGCCCAAGGTAATAGGCGAGATATGCTGAATCAGGTGCTAATGTGGCCACGTAGCTTCTGGCTAGGTAGAGCACAAGAAGAATAAATTCATGTACACGGTTTCTCTGCGCTGTTCCAAAAGTGCCCACAGCCACAGAGCACGTAGATACCTGTCTCACCTACACACAGTGAGAATTCACCATCTAAGAGTTTCTCTGCCTTTACCCCTGCAAGGCCTGATATAATATGTTTTATGTCTTTTTAATATAAAGCACTACTGTAATCCCACTTCTAAAGCCAATCCACTATGTATGGGATACTTAAATGCTCATTTGACTTGAATCAGATTTCCCTCAGTGATAATAGTAATCACTGGTCTATAGAGAGTCCTGGTCTCTGATCCAACAGGCACTGTATTAATGCAGTACTTCAGATGTTTTCATGTGGAGAAAGAAGTACAAAATTGTGTTTCAACTTTCAAAATTTTACTTGCACAACCAAAAATCAATACAGTTTGCAATAGTTTGGATTTCTTTGAGTGCTTCTGTGACGTAGGAAGAAGTTGCTAATTTTGGATTGTAACTCATGGATGAAAAAAAGTTACAAGCTCAGTAATCCATATTGGGGATGACAGTTAACATTACTGTACACCAAACCTTATTCTAGCCTGTTTGAGTATTTGAGTACTGTACTCCTATTGAGGAGAAAATGTAGTCTTCTGGTTCTTAGAGGAGTGCTTAAGTCATCAGTATGCTAGGTAGCAGCTGGGTATCTGGGTTCTTGTTCAGTGTATTTGGGGGAGTAACTAAAGCAATTCAAGAATTCAATACAAATTAATGAAGGTACTTCAAACAGGTAAAACCGAATTTTGGCACAGAGTTCATCCAGTTTGGCATTCAATGCAAAAAAACCCCAAAAAACAACCTCAAAGAAGATAAAACCAAAATAATACAGGATTTGTGCAAATGAAATAATGTATTTTGTTCTGAAGCATAGATTGTGCATTTATTACGTTATTTCAGCACATACAGCAAATAATGTTAGAGATCATAGAGTGCTGTAGCCTTTTAAAATTTCACATTACTCAACTCACTGATTTTCTGTAGCAGTGAATTACACAGATAGATGTCATAGACTATTTTTTCCCCATCTTTCCTAAGAATCAGGGATTTTTTTATTTTTTTTTTTCTGGTCACAGGAACTCACTGTCTGCTACAGCTGTATATCATCACTGCTTTCTTCCTGGTTAAGCTTTCCGATCAAGCTACAGGAAAGTAGTAGAAAATTACAGGAAACATAATCTCATTGCAGCACTCCATGTCCTGAGCCCATAAAGCACTAAGCATTCAACCCATGTTACAAAGAAATTGAAAGTGGACTTTTAGGGATTTATTTCCTAAATACAAGTCCCCTTTACACCACTCCTTCTTTCAAGGGCATGTTGATGGAGTCCCAGCAGTGGGCTGAGATTTAAAGTGATGGGTGGTATCTCACCCCTAGAAAAGGAAACTAAGGAAACAAGAAGTCTAATGTTATCACCAAGTGTTTCACAAGTGGTTTAACTAATGCGTTTGTGCTCTTATTAAATCTCTTATTGTGCTGAAGTTTAGTGCG
>NW_009605661.1:18618-30134 GCF_000690535.1 Cariama cristata | reverse complement strand
ATTTCACAAGTGGTTTAACTAATGCGTTTGTGCTCTTCTTCAGCACAATAAGAGATTTAATTTTAGTGCGACTTGGTATTGGGAAATCGATCAATGTGTCATGTGGGAAGAGTGGAGCAAAATACAGACATGCAGATGCACTGCTTTTTTGAAGTTCTTATTTACTTAACCTAATATTATAGCAAAAAGAGTACTTTACTGATGACCATAGAGCTGCAGTGACAAAATGTGGTAAATGGTAAATGAAAAAGTAGATCGTGTCCTCTGCTGAAGGTGAGGGAAGACGTGCACAGATAAATCAAGTATGGTGTTTTTACCAGAGAAGATAAGGTTGGAGCCATTCCTCCCTTTCTGTTCTTCCTTTGTTCTTATTCTTGTATGGTCTGTGACTGTCTTATACCTTCTTGCTATTTTCATAGCATGTGGGGTATTTTACATATGTCATATACAAATTCTTTGTTCTCTTTGTACTGTCCTAAAACCAGTTCTAGGCAGCTGTCAAGGTTTCATTCTTTCAGTGATCCATAGAGAACCATTTGTGATTTGCAGTCTAGGGGCTTCTGCTATCATCCTGTGCCTTTATTCTCTAGGCTTCTGCTGCTGTCCTGTGCTTGCTCTCTTGAGGGCCCTTGCTACACTTTTATCTCCTGTGCCTTGTCTGTGATATGCAGGAAGAACATCACTGTGTATCTTCTGTTAGCTCCTGGCATCAGATTTTTTTCTCCTGAGGCTTGCAAAAGCTTCTGCCTGCTTGTTGTTCTAAGGAAAGGTAGAAAACAACCTGCACGCCTTGTAGCTTATCTCAGTCAAACTCCCAAAGTTTCTGAGGGCCTTCATCTTTCTGCTTGATTGTGCATCACGCAGCTGGTAACTTAGAGCATTCTGTTAAAAACATTTTGAAATCTGACTTTGTAAGGGAAGGGATTATTCAGCCATTATATTTGGTGTCTGGGGTCAGTTCTGCCTTTGTGACAAAGTTTGAGAGGATAGTCCAATAAATACCAGCTCTCATATCTGTCTCCTTTCTTGTTAAAGTCAGTGATATTCTATCATTGACTTCAAAGGGTGATGAGTTGGTTCCTGGACATACCCTGCTGGGCAAAGGCCAAGAAGAAATCCTAGTGAAAGAGAGGGGCATAAAAAGGGAGAGTTCCTGCTTGTTGCTTGATACATTCATTCAATATATGTGGATAGCTTAAAACAGCTGTTTCTGTGCCTCAGATGCCTGTTAGCAAACTGCTAACCCTCCCAAGTCACACATACCAATTTAAGGTCAATGAAACAGTAGTTACAGGGCCTCTGAGATCTCTCCCATCCATGCATAGTTTTGTGTTCTCTGTTAGGATGACTGTGAATTCATCTCTGTGAGTCATCTTCTATATCTGAGTATTAAAGTAGAAAAACTTTGTGGGAGTGGTGCAGAAGGTATAAGAGTATGATATTGTGAAAGTAACTGATAGGAAATGGGGGCTGTAAATAAATGAGAGGTTCTGTTCTACGTCAAAACATGCATCATCTGCTGATAGATCAGAGAAATTAATGTACTAGGTTGTACTGAAATATGATAGTATTTATATTGTTTCCTTGTGCATGCCTATTTATGAAATTGGGGCAACTGCACAGATAAAATGCACATACTTCTTTTTATGTGTGGCAAATGCCAATTTACATTCCCTTCTCTCTTAGAAAATAGCTTAATTGTTTCAAACAATCAAATAAAACAAGTCACAATAGAGGTAATAGTATTCCCCAAGGAATGCTGGAATGCTTGAATTTATGTTTTGGCCAGATCTCTACTTGTATCTTGCTTTACTTGCCTAAGTTTAGTTTATTCTTTTCTCACTAATCTCTTCTACAGATATTACACTATGCCAATATGCCCCTGATTTTTTTTTTTTCCCCCCCAAGCTGGTGGTTTGGTGGGGAGAGAGGAAATTACTTTTTATTTATTTATTTATTGCAGAATAAACATTAAAAATATGTTACTGATTGTTTTTACAGAAAAAAAAAAAATCAAAACAAAACTATAATTAAATGTGATTGCTTCTTCCACTGGGTCATTTCAGATCTTTTTATCTGGTATACTGATACCTGAATCAGCATTTAGCTTCGTAGTAGGCATTGTATAGACTATAAAATTAAACAAAATTGTGTATTCAAGCTTCCCATTTCCTTGTGTCAAAAGTAAAACCTCCACATGAGGTCCTCTTGAAGGAAAGAACTCCCTGGAGAGCCAACATAATTGTGACAGGCTAGCATTACTTTTTATGACTTAATGATTTCACTTGTATTGGAGTCTTACCATGAGTTTTAATGACTATCTATTCCAGTCCTTTATTTTTAGAATCATAGGCTTTTAGAATAGTTTGGGTTGGAAGAGAACTTTAAAGGTCATCTAGTCCAACTCCCAATAATGAGGTTGAAAATCTAGTAGAGCAGAGGATGAAAATCTTCTGAGCAGAGGTTATCTTCAAGCAAAAAGTAGTTCCACAAAATCAAACTAAAAAATGTGTTTGAAGTTAAGTATGCATGTAGGTGGTTTGCTAGTTTGTGGCTTAACTACTTTGTGGTTCCAACCAGTCAGATGTTCAGCAAGATGGCTTATCTCAGTCACTCTCTTTGCTAGGTGTGCAATGCTGTGTGCTATGGAGAGAACAGTAAGCAGCGTAGAATAAAATGGAGAGCAAAATGTAGCCTTGCTGCAGTGAAGCTTGTAAATAGAAGTATTTCATAGTGAGCAAATCAGGAGATAAAATTAGCCATAACAAAGTTAACAACTGAATTGTCTCTGGAATTAGACAAAGTCAAGATCTCTCGTGTAAATTAATCACAGTATCTTGAACTGTCATAAGAATGAAAGTGTATCTTCCATTCTGGGATGGGCAGGAATAGAGTAAATTTGGGCCCAAATTGGAAGATATGTCTTCCCTTTCCGTAAAGAATTAATTTTATCAATTTGTAATGCACCTCCTGAGCTGCCAATCATACTCTGTAGGCTTTGACACTATGTAGAGGGGTTTTTTTTAAAATGTAACTGGTGAAATACAGGATGCATAAATTTCCCAAATCATGTATTTTCTTCTTGCAAAGATCTAACTTGACTTAAAAAACCAAGATCTTTGGAGGGCATGATTTGTTTTGAAACTTAAAATGTTGTAATGTTTCATTTTAAACCTGTAGATTTTGTGTGGCATTTAATGAAGTGATTAAAGATGCTGTCTATATCTGATATAATTAGGGAAAAAAAAACCAGTCCCACTCCAAAAAGGATTTGAACTCCCACCCTTCAATGTGTGTGGCTGCTGGTTTTTCTATTAGGTTATACAATTAAGCACATAAGCAAGTGTAAAGATTTTTGAATGTTAATTTTACCACTGGAGGGAGCCCATATTCCAGAAATGCTGTAGAAAAAAAGAATTATAATTTTAAAAGGAAACAAAATGCACTTTTACTATATAATACATTTGTCCTGGTGCTGACTTTGCATGTATGCAGAATTTCTGATGTACTTACTATACTGTTAATTTTTATGCCTTCAGCATAAAGTGGATATTAAAGGTCAGAAGTCAGAAAATCAGAGTTACCTGCTTGGAATATAAATTTTTCAAAAAGAGATACTTCGTGAAAAAAAAAAATTACCACCTTAGTTTTAACACTGGAGTAAATAGGTACACCACCAGACTGCTAGACAAGTGTAATTCCAGAGTTTGCAGAATCTTCGACTTACTTGTTTTTTAAGTCTTTGACTATCATTGTTTCATTTTTCATAACAATAATAATCTTCTAATCTAGATGAACTTGCTAGTATGATTTTTCATCTTTTGACACCTCTGACTTCTTAAATATGATCTTGAGCTAATCTGTTCTAAAGCATGGTTCAAATGTCTAGAAGTTACCAGTGTAATGCAGTTTGTCATCATATTATAATAATCAGTTGACAGGCAAGAAGCTATTAAAGCTTTCTTCTCCCTTGTGGGTTATTTCATTTGTCATTCTCCATTTTTGCAGCCTGTGTACTCAAACCAATTGGTGATAACATGACCATAAAGCTAAATTCGGTAAAGAGTTCATGCTGATGTTGTTATTCCACACAAGAGGCCCAGCAGGGAGAGATAATGCTGTAATTCAGATAACATGATGAAATGAGATCTTGTATCACAAAGACTTTGGTAGATGAAGAAACATAAACATCTCCTCTTTTTATAGAAATCAGAAGAAGATGTGGGGTCATACTGAAGTTGCATCTGCTATTTTTATTTAACTTTTTTACAGACAGTTCAGCTGAACTGAGGCCTAGGGAGATGGTTGAATTACAAGACATTCACTCAACACATATTTTAAGAATTTAGTTTTACTTCGGCAGGTAGTTTTTATTTCAAATATTTGAAGTAGGTCAGAAGAAAAACATGCAATGAGCTATATTTATCATGGCAGCTACTTTAAAAGTAAATTGCATAAGCCTGAAAGAGTTTTAAGTTTCCATAATTAAATTGGTATTGATTTGCTCAATATTTTAAAGAATGATTTTTTGAGAACATGAGACAGCCCAGAATATCCTTGCTTTTAGCAGTGAGACCACAGATGATAACAGTACTTATAGTGGAAAAGCTCATTTCCTACCTATTTTTTCAGCATTTTAGTTCAAATGTTTTGCATTTTCAATTAATTATGTGCCATTTCTCATTTTGATATTTGAAATGGAATATTCCTACTTGGTTTGTTCTTATTTTTATGTAAATGCAATGTAGCTTTGCTAGAATTAGAGTTTGTGGGTTTGCAAGTGTATATTGCACATTGGTAACTGAATTTAGCTTGCATGTTATATTTTTCTGAATGTCCATCAAGAAAATATGTATTTACATGAGAAGTAATGTAGCAAAGCAAATTCAATGAAAATGAAGGTAGAATTTAGTGTATTGAAGAGATTAAAGAAGAATTATCTTGTAGAGCCATATTGAGCTGAGGTCACAGATACGTGTTTTAGAAATTATCATTCTGTACTGTCAAATCTGACAATTTTTTTTTTGAAAAGTTTGTTCTGACGAGTCATAGGCAAATCATGTCATTCATTCTTGCTAGTTTGTTCTGAAAAACATGTACTGAGATAAATACCTGCAAATTTAAATGAAGAAAATTGGCAAAATAGCAGATGAATAAACTATACCTTAATTAAAACCAAATGAAGTTAGTATAAGTATTGACATGGAGAGTTTCTGAATGTTTCCTTGATTTCGAGGTGAACAATGGTTTCAGAGTGTTTCTTTTTTGTTTGCATAGTCAGAAGCTTTGCTGCCTAGAATGTGCTATTAAACACGAATTCCATTTTCAAACAGCTTTCCAACCTCTTCTTACTATCAGGTATGTTTATCCTCAGAACAGCTCTTCAATGAAATTTAAAGTGAAGTAAATAGAGTATCTGGCTTCTGTGGAGTTCTTTTGATGTAGACGTTTCAAATAGTTCAACCAAAGAGTTTCTTTTCATTAGGACCAGGTAGAGAAGCTGAGGTGTAAAGCTGAAGAAAGCGCGAATCAAAAGTAGTATTTCCAGAATACTGATCCAGCTTAATTAATTTGCGTGCATATCTTGGTCACCACCTCTGCATCCTCACATACTGTGGAAAATCACAGGTTAAACCTGCTTACTGCTGCTTGTGCTTTATGTATCTGAAAATTCATTTCTTGTATTAAAGCAAATCTGTGTTACTCTTCCATCTCAATAGTGGGTTTGGTCTTCCTTCCTTGGTGGATGAAAATCAGTATTGGCAGTGTTTTCAATATCATTTATATCTTACTTCATCAAGTATTTTATCAAAAGATCAGTTCCAAATCAAAAAAATGGATGAGATCTGCAAAAGCAGATGGTGTACCAGAAAGTGTAGTTTTTCAGGCAGGAGATACAGGAGAGGCCTCGGTGACCTTGACCCCAAACTAGGTGTTCCATGGGGTTTTCCTGATTGAGCTAATGACTCTCTCTCTCTCCAGAAATGTGACATAAGAATCTTTCTCTGTTTTCTAGAATAGCTTTCAGGGTAAAGCAAGGAAAAGAATTGCCCATGACATTTTAAAAGCAAGCTCATACTGGAAGTCTATTTCTAATGCATGTGGTGTTTAAAGATGACAAAACCAAAAGAAAACAAAAAAAATCCTTGCTCAACTCTTCATGTGGTAAAAAATTGAGTTTTCATTTTCTGAGCAGATGGGGGAGAAAAGCTGAAAAAAAAAAAAAGAAAACAGGTTGAATTGAAGAAACTTTCCCTTGCAGGGGAACAAGAAAGCTGTACAGGATGACAGTATATCCCAAATACCATGAAATCACAGTAGACACCTGCTAATTAATTAATTCACTTGAACATAAAGATTCTATCCGTATTTCTGTCCTATTCGAAAAGAACAAATTCACTTCTGTGTTTGTCTTTACACTTAATACATCCTTGAGATATTGTGATCTCTTACATATTGCAAAAGACTAAAGAATTTTCTTCAACAGGTTTTTATCTGCCAACTATTAGTGCTTTCTTCTAGGCACAGGTATTTTTTGCTGGTCTAAAGATCTAAACTAGAAAGATATCCTTCCACTGTGCCCAAGAGAGCTCTGTGTTTCATTTTTGTTTCTGTTGTCTCTAGTTTGCAAGTATACTTAGAGCATTCAAAAAACCAAAAGTGCTGAACACTTACAATTAGAAACATGGAAAACTTATTTGTAGCCCCAAATGCAGTTAAATAGGTTAGATTTTAAAAAATTACAAAGCCACCAAGATTTTCATATTAAAACTAAGAATTTATGCATATATCATTACAATCCATTCATTTACACTTGGGGACAGATTAAGCAAAGTTGAGTTTGACTGTACAAGGGAAGAATGAGTTTTTCAAAATTCACCCGCCATGCAGTGACTTTATGAAACCTAGTCATCTACAAGGTCTAATGGTCTCCATTGCTGAGACATAAGGTGCCTCTTTTTTTTTTTTCCCTCATAAGTTGTTATGATATGTGCCTGACACAAGATTAACAGTGCACATGAAAGCTTTTGGTTCATTGTGACTTGTAATACTTCGTATGTGATGTAAAATTCAGACTTGAGCCCAGTGTGGTTTTGAGACTTTTTTTTTAAAACACTTAGAAGGGCTAGTTACAGAAAAAGTGTAAATTAGTTGTCCTAATTTGAATATAATGTATATTTAAGAAAATTTGCTTCGGCTCTATGCTAAGTGATGTGCTGTGACAAGCAGATCTAAAAGGGAAATTTCAAAAAGAGGAGAATGCAGTGGTTTGTTTGGGAGGACATCTAAATGGCCTGAAATTATTGACTAGACTATGCAAGTGGCAGGAAATTTTCTTGAAACCATGATGAAAAGATTCTTTGGTTTTGTTGCTGGCTGTATCAGTGAGTCACAAACAGGCAAGTCATAACCTCTTTATGTCTGAGTTTTGTAAAATTATTATAAATATCTAATTCACAGATTGAGCTAAATTAGTATTTGGAAATGTATTGAAGTCTTTTAACTGAACTGTTTCTAAAAATATAAAACATTAAATTGTGTGAAAATCTAGCTGTTTAAAATAGTATTGAGAATGTGTTGATTTGTTTTTTAAATTGCAAGAGGGGAAAAAGTAAACAAATTAAAGGTTATGTAACAAAAGAACAAAATGGAAACCCGGATTATGCAGGCATCTGCAGGACATATTTTAATGACTGTCACCGAACTATTTTTATAGATTTTGAACCCTTTAGAAAGCCAACTGTTATTTACAAGCTGGCCTTATTAAGTGGCAAGGAATGGCTGTGGCTTTGGTATCTAGATGATTAAAACAAAACAAAGTTGATGTTGATTAGAGATTTAGGAAGTTATATGAGCTTTTCTTTGTGACAATGAAGTCAGCATTGTATAAAGGAAATGAACATAGCTTTCTATTTTAAAGAAAGCAAGCAAATTAAAGAGTGAAATTAAGGTGTTAGATCTCTGATTTCATGGAAAAAAGCCTATTTCAAAATAGCAATAAGATAATAGAAACTTTTAAGCACATGGATCTTTAAAAGGACTGTGATTTCAATGACAGCTATAAGCTTTGCTTATTATCAGACTAACAGAGCCTTTCCCTTCCTTCAGAAATTATCTGTTTATTCATTTCTTTGACACTGTGATGCAGATTCTTTTTAATAAATAAATTCTGTTTCCTGACGTCTTAGTAAAAAGCACCAAAGACCCCTAAAAAACACTGAAGCAACAGTGTTTTTAGTTATCACTGAATAGCCCTGTCTGTCAGTGGCTGGGGGACACTGTCTCATCCTTTCCCCCACGCAGAGGAGTTCTGCAGCTTGCTGTAATCTGTGTCCAATGGAAGTGATACCGAAGGATGGGGCAGAAGTCAATCGTGGCCTTGTCCACAGGCTCACTCAAAATATAATTTTCATCTTGGCGCTGAGCTAGGTTTTAGGAATATTTCATTAGAGAGTAGAAATACATTTTGTGGCTAGAAAGTGGTGATATTGCTAATTTAGAGTTCATTATTTAATTATGTGGCTACTATAAAGCATTTATCATATCATACAAAGATACTAAGGATTTGGTTTTATGACATTTTTAGAATGTCTATTCAGTTTGGAAACTTCATTTAAATTACAGCACATTACACAGAGTGTAGCAAATAATATAGGAAATAATTCTGTTATGGACAGAAATGGTCTCACCTTCCTTTGGCTTGTTCATTCCCGCTAGCTAATGTATACTAGCATCAGGTTTTGTGTAGTCCTGTGGTGAGCTGTATCAGGGAACTGATTGGGTAGAAAATCAAGAGCTTTTTTTTAAGTCTTCAGTTTTATAAATTCACTGATCCATCTTGGCGATAGATGTGATGAATGCGAGCACCAGAGCAAGGGAGGCAGTAGGAGTTAGTATTGAGCGGGGAGGTTAGGAAATGGGTAAGTGAGATTGCCTTGTTTTACAGAAATGTAGGTTTTTGTTGGACTAAAGGGACTGCTTTGCCTAGAACCAGAGCAGAGAGGGTAAGTACAGAAAGTTAAAGACAGCATACAGAGTTCCTGTGAGGAAAAACTGTTTGGTTGTTGGTTTTCTTTCCCCTAGCATTTATTTAAAAGAACTAGAGCGGTTGATGGTAAAGTGGGGTTACTTTCACTGCAATAATGGTCCATTTGTAGGAAAATTGAAAAAAGTTTCACCAAAACTGAAACAACATTAAAACGCACATATTTGAGCTGATTTTCACTGCAAACAGTTCAAACAGCCTTGCTTTTAATAATCATGCGATTTATTCTGCTGGAAGGAGAAATGCCATTTTCGGTAGTTTCTCTGTATTTTTAGAGTGTCCATACCATTAAGCTTTGGTGGTTCTCCTCAGAGTAAGGGTTCTTCCTTAAAATTTCCCATTACTCCTTCAAACCTTTGCTATTAAAAATAGGTGATAGAGAGTTGGAGTGTTTGCAGCCAGCAGTATAGTAACTACAAGGTCCTTTGGCACCCATTGTAAGCAGCAGTTCATAGTTCCTGTGCTCCGAAGTGAGGTAGTACTAGTACTGGGATTGTTGAACCAACAGCAGCAAAAATAAGAAATCTCTGAGAAAAGTCCTACCGTGTCATAGCCAGTGACTCTCGATGTCAGGAGAATGTGTTTGCTGACACATTTGGTCTACGTAAGTAGCAACACAATGAAGAAACATTACAAATGTGAGAAGGAAGAAAGAAACCACAAAATCTATCATTTTTTAAAATGCAAAAAAATGTATCTGCATTAAGAAACATCACAGGATTTCAAGGTAATTTAATATCTTTTCCCATAGCCCAATCTTTGCAGTGTCATGTTGTTAAGCAATAAATAATGGACTTTTTGCAGGAAAGACATCTTATACTTCCAAATCAGTGACATAAATCTAACCATATAGATTAGGAAGTCATTCTTATCTACTTACAGTCTAATCTGCTGATGATACATAGTGCGTTCTGTTGTCATTTCTTTAATTTGGTTGGAGATGAAGAACCCATCAGTCATTTCCAGATTACCTTCAATAAGGTTTTCAGAATGCTCTTTTAATGAGGATAATTTTTAATGGAAAATTGTGTACAACTGCCTGACATGAATGATGAAAGTCCAGCGAAGAAAAAAAAAAAGGCAACTATTGTAACAAGAGCCTACTTGCTATCTATTACTCCAGTCTTATTCCTCATGTCTAGTCCTTAGTCTTCACATATCAGAAAAATCCGTGTCTGGAATTTCTGCAGATCAATGGAAGCATGCATATCTGAATAACAGAGTTATTGATAAAGTATTCAAATATCAAATATATGCAAATATTCTTATTAACGTATTTGAAAAATACAACTGCTTAAATGGCTTACAAGTATGACTTCTTGGCAATAAAAGCTGATAATTTGTGCATAACTTTTGGTCTTGTACAATTTCCTTTTTTATATTTTAAAGTGGTTAATGCATGATATGTTGTGTGATGCCCCTTGACGTTCCTGCTGCCATTGGGCTTACTCTGGTTTGTACATCATAAACTTTTCATTGCACCACTTCCATACAGTGCTTTTTTAATAGAGTCAATAGTACAATACAGTTGGTGAGTCACTCCTTTATTACAGCTCTGAGTAGTATGAAAACATACTAGAGAGATGATCTGAGGAGAAAGAGGTTGTGTTCCTTTCAGTAATTCTTCTCATTAGTCTTCTTTGTAGGTAAAGTATGTTGAGATTGTGAAATCCTGTTTTACCTAATGACTTGTATGAAGTAACAGTCTCTTACCAGGATTAAAGACTGATCATGTCAAGGAATAGTTTATTAGGTTTGGTACTTTTTAGCAGTTGGTGTGGTTGTCACCAAGTTATCTATTTTTTCAGGTTTTGTTTTACATAAATAAGGTTTTCTTCAATAAAGATGGCCTTTTTAAAATTAAAGCAGTGCTGCATTACAGTAACGGCTACTGAAGTATTTTTCAACTTAGAAGGTAAAATCAGGGAGCTTTTTATGTAACCAATAAATCCTGTATAATGACTATATAACATTAATTCATTTATGTAATGGTGTTGTGACTAACTAGTCAAGATTCTTGAGTATTAAGTAAGAATAAAAAGCAGCTCCCTCCCTTTCAACTTGGTACTGTGTTAATACATGGTTTTCAATGCAAAACAGCTACATTAACATTGAAGGCAGCAGCAGCTGCAAAGGTAGCAGAGAGCTAGCAATATAATCACAAAGATAGATAAATTGATCCCTTGCGTTTTCTCAGGAGTATACATTCTGTCACTTAGATAACTCTACATTCAGTCAGGAATAATTTATGAAAATAAACTATTCAGTGTCAAAAGGACTGTATTCATTGAAGTGATAGGGCTTGGCAGACAGCAAAATGGTGGTTTTTTTAATATATCTGTGATGATTTTTATTTTTTTTTAATCTGGTAAAGAGCAAATTATCTCATCAGATGACTGTCTTGTTGGTGTCACTTTTGATGAGCCAAATGTGAAGGTTTTGACATGTTTTAAAACTCTGATATATTTGT
>NW_009605661.1:0-18587 GCF_000690535.1 Cariama cristata | reverse complement strand
GGGAGAAAGGGGAGGAAGAGGGGGGGGGGGGGGGGGAAGGAAGTGTCTCCCAGACAGAATGAAAACCTGCCACCCGAATTTTCAGAGTATAGTGATGGCATAGCTAAATGCAATTCGGAATGATAGTAGAAGTGACTACGCAGAGGCTAACTAGATAACTAGTTTCTTCACTTTTTTATTTAAAGGGAGGCAGACAAAAGATTGGGTTTTTTGACATTGTGAGATTGGGTTTTATACTATTTTGAAGAGTATGATGGTTACCTTGTTATATACAATACAACATAGTTTACTATGTTATATTATATTTCCTTTTTTTCCTAAAAAAATTAAATATAAAAACATAGTAGCTGATCGGAAATATTCAGACCTACACATCATTGAAGAGTTCTCTGATTTTTTATGTTGCTTTGGAAAGAAAGAAAGAGGTTCGCACGTATCAATAAAATCTGCATCCTCAGCGTATCTTTAACTTCTCTCATTTGTGTCTTTTCATCTACTGTTTGTTTACATTTGTAAAAATAAATAAGTGTTGGCAGAATATAAAAGATTTGCTAAGTGTTAGTTTCATTATTCATAATAAGCTCATCTATGAGTAGTGTTACCCATTTAATAAAACCTGTATGGTCTTACTGGAAACTTCTTTCTAGTGTATGTGTGTTGGATGCAATAAAAGAACTTTAGGAATTTAGCTAACCTCAAGCATGTGTCAGAAGTCTGTTTTCCAGGCTGGCCTGTGGGACTGGGTCCAGATTTGGAATGGTCATGGGAATCATCTAGCTTAACCCCTTGTACTCAGGTTGAAGGAAGTGTAATGAGGCCGTCTGTCTCAGGAGCTCACTGCACTGTTCTTAAGAACCTACGGTTGAGTAGATTCCTGTAGTTTGCCATGTTTCTGTGTTTAATTACTACAATCGTTAGAAAGATTTTCCTGGTACTAACCCTAGGTCTTTTTACCACAGACTAAAATGATGATTCTTCTGTTGCTTCCATAGACTGACATGGGGAAACAGCTCTGATATGGGGAAAACAGCTGATGACGTTTCGCTTAAGATTTTATGATGAGGAGATAAACGGCCAGGTCTTTCCAAAATAACTTGTTTGTTTGCAAATTATAAAAATCTTAACTCCTTCAACTTTTACCAGGACATCTAGTGGTAGATCTGCTTTTTGGATGAAGAAGCCCATCAGTAGCAAGCAAAGTTGACAGATTTCCTTCCAGTTTTCGTGAATTGCACGCCTGTTAATAAACCGAAGAATAAGGTTTGCCTTTTTTGGAGCAGAGTTATGTTACTGATTTGCATTCAGATATTGCTTGCTGTGAAACTGTAATGACTATTGAGTTTTTCCCGCTTGGTACTTGCGTATTTGTCTTCTCCAGATTTATTGCTCTCCTCAGTCAAGCTTTTGCTGAATTCTTTGTTGATTTCAGGATATATCTTCAACTTGCCAAAGTCATTTGGAATTTTGACCTTATTCTCCAGATACTTATCCTACAGGAGAGGTTGCAGTTTCTCGTGATTTGAAGCTGTCGACATTGTGAATGTACCTATTCCCTTATTCCCTCGGTGAAGGTTCCCAGTGGGAGCTATTTCAAGACACCTTTCGTATATGACTGTCAGACAGTGGTAATTAGCCTTTCGGTGAAATTTTGTTTTTCAGCTTATGCTCTTATCTCATGTAAGTGGCCTGTAAACTTAATTTCCTTAGCTTGAGTATGCTTATGGTGGAGAATACTGAGGCCTCGCTGACGTTTCTGATCAAATGCCACAGCATACATTCAGCTGTTAGCTATTAGAGGCAGAGAAGGTTGTTATCCCAAAGTAATGCTGATAAAAGCCATTCAGTACCACTGTCTCTGCCTCCCTTGTGCATATCATATGTAATCTTTAGCACATCTTGCTGATGCAGTTGTCAGGCATTCTGCTGTCATGGTAGTGCTAAAAGGTATTTTCACTGAATCAACATCTCGCAGATCAAAGCTTTAATATTAGCAGAGTTTCTCCATCATGGGTTGCAATCACTTTATACCATTAGTAGGACATCCTGAGCTCTCTCAGGATTTGCCTTGCATCTTTGGGTTATGAATCACATCTCACTTTCAGATAGAGTTTTTTCTTTGGTGGTCAGAGTGATGGCTAACACGCGCCTGTCCTGCGAGTTGGTTTTGGCATTGGTATGATAATTTATTGCAGAACGCAATTTTAAGGATTCATTATAAATCTGGAGAACTAATTTTAACAGAGCTCTACATGCAGCTTTTATTATTTTTCTTGGCTGAGGAAGGAACAATGACATTTAATTAACACTTTAGGGAAAGTTGTTGACTTGAACCATTGCAGTAGTTTCATCAAGTTGGTGCCCTGAAAACATGTACTATATTGTTGAAGTGGAACTAATGTTCCTTTTGATGGCACAATAAAGGGACCAGACTTACAATATACATATTTGTATATATTAGGGGTCAAAAGAGTCAAAAGGCAGAAAAAAACTAATGCTGACATTTGCCAAAATGCATTCATTGGGAGTTTTTTTTTTTTAATTAAAGTGGTAGAAAGATAAAAAGGTTGAACACCATCTTGGAAGACGTGTCAGAAGGTTGTTGCTAATTATAGGTGAATGAGATTAGGATTATTTTAACTTTATTCTCTGCAGGTTTCTTTTGACCAAGAAAGTGCAATAGAAGATGTGTTCACTCAATACTAAAGGAAAGATATTTATTGGTTTTGCTCAGGTATTGTATATTAAGTTCTACAATGTTTTTATAATATTAAAGTATCCACAACATATACAGGGTAAATATTGGATCTGGATTTTTTGTTTGTTTTGCTTTTTCTTTGCTGCTTCTTTTGGCATGTAAATATTTTTTCGCCAATGTTTACCGGTTGACAGAAAAGCTACACTGCAGTACTTTTTCATTGAAATTGCTGGGAAATGGTTTCAGCAGCTCTCTCCCTGCTTCCCTGCCAGCTGGAGGCAGGCAGCTGCCAGTTCCCCACCCCTCCAGCTGCCTCTAGAGCCCTGCTGGATTTAGCAGAGGTGCGGTACTGTGGTTGAGAGGCAACTGAGGAGGATGGCTTTGCAAATGCTTCTGCAGTTTTGGAAAGCTGCACAAGAACAGTCCTTTCCAAGACTACCTTTTACACCTGGAAGTATTCTGACTAAAAGAGAATGTTCAACAATTATGTGTTCTATGTTGTATTTGTTCTTATGTTATGAATCTCATTACAAAGCTGTGTGCGATATTCAGGATGCAGGAGGGAGTGTTATTAATTAACAGTAGAGATGGCTACTATTAATTAACAGTAGACATGGCTACAAGCATTTTCTGTACATAAACAACCATTAAAGGCAATCACATGTACAGTTGGAAGGATTGTTGGCCTTGAGGGATTATATGTTCTTTAGCAGGCAACACATATTTGGTTCTTGAGCGTTTTTCTTTTCAGTGGTGGTAATGACAAGCACTATTAAAAAGGATGGTATGCTCGTACCTTGATTGGGACTAGAAATGAGGATGTGGGATCGGAACACTTGTACTTGCGTGAAAGTGGCTGAGAAAATGGGAAGGTCGAAACTGAGGGTAGTTATGAGGATGTGATTTTAGTGGGGGTGGCTCTCATTTTGAAACTGGGGGTTAGCTGAGGAGCCACAGAGTTTGCTAAATGTGCCAGTGGAAGTGTTAGGTGAAGGAGACTAAGGAAGTCAAGGCTGGCATGGATTTTGCTGTTTAAGTTTGGATGATGCCCTTTTTTTTCTGTAGGCTGTTCTTTGTAGTTTTATTATTGTTACAATATCACTGTCCCTCAAATATGTCTTTCTTCCTTCCCCGTCCTTCCTGGCTGTGATACATCAGCTGCACTCTATTCTTGCGTTGCTTAGATTGTTGTACTGCTGTTGAATAGATCTATTCTGTGATTTTTCCAAATTTCCGTTTACCACAAGAAAGCTCATTGTCTGGAAAAATCCAACCTACTGTAGCTACCTGTGCTTCCCCCACATGTCTCTTCCTTCATCACCATCTTCCATTCACAGTCCATCATTCACCTCATCTTTCCAACGTCTCCCGATGCAAACATTAAATGTGGAAATAAGCAAAGTCTGTAACGGGTAGAAAAACTAATTAGGAAGAAAAAACTGGCAGCGGGAGATGGATGAGTAGAAGAAGCAGTGATTGCAGGGAACCTTCTCACAGCTCTACTTCTTAGCAGCTTTCACCCCAGCATCTTTTTAACATTCCTTTGCTGATTCATCTGGAGAAATACTGCTGAGATCTGGGTAAGTAGAGGACAAAAAAACATGTAAGGTCAAAACCCACTGGCATAAGAGGTTTGAAGCCAAGAAGGCAGCATCAAATGATGGAAATAATTGGGTGGTTTCTTCAGCTTCTCTTTAGAAAATGAAGGCCTTCTCTGTGTTTAAAATTTGCAAGA
This sequence comes from Cariama cristata, assembly GCF_000690535.1. NCBI lineage: Eukaryota > Metazoa > Chordata > Aves > Cariamiformes > Cariamidae > Cariama > Cariama cristata. Next base: position 14,157 of record NW_009605661.1, on the reverse strand, counting down.
GCAAATTCTCTGTCTGAAAATATTTGTCTGGCTGTCTGGAATTTGTAGACTGTGGTTCGTTAGCTATTGAGACTGAGATAAACACTGACATTTTAATAAAAATGTTTTAAAAGGTGTATTTGGTTTTAATGCATTTCCTAAGCATGAAAGGAAACAAAGCAAATATTATAGAAGGTCGTTCTGTGTTCTGAATGTATCGTCTTAAATATTAAAATAAAATTCAGTCTTCAAAGTTTGAAAAAGAAATATATATATAAGCCTCAACGTGACCTTAAAGATGACACTGCCATCAGTGCCTTTATGATAAATTGCCAAAAGCAATAATCTCTATCTGGAATCAGATATGGCCACAGTATCTGTGGAGTTAGATTTCTGCTTATGCAGAGAACTCCATTCAATTAATCAAAAAAGTGGATTTAAAAGCAGAACGCCATCTGTTAAGATGCAAGACCTGGCAAGTTTTGTGTTTCTTTAATGGTATAAAATCTGAACTACTTTAGTTGTTGATGGAATTAAACTTTTCCCTAGATGTCTGTGATGTTACTGACTTTTTCAAGAGGCACCAAAAGCTGGCAAGTGGATAAAAGTGGAAAATGTTTTTAAATATTTTGCTTTAAAGTACAAAGGTGTATGTGGGGGGGAGGTTGTGTGTGTTAAACGAATGCCTGCATATTGTTAGCTACTGGAATTGTCAAGCACTTATGTCTGAGTTTTATGTTTTTAACCAGATTTTTAAACTTATGAATTAGTTATGCAAGGGAAGAGTGGGAATCTGCAGAGGAAACTTCAGAGCTGTCTCTGTCTCAATCTGGAGAGAAACCTGGGAGACGGGGTTGCACCCAAGAATGTTTTTGTTTGTCTAAGGAAGAAGCTGAGACAAGTAGCCTGCTAAATAAATAAATATGTGGTCATTGGGATGGTAAGGAGAGCAGAATTGCTGTATAAATCTGGTGGAGAGTGGGATGGTTGTAAAGGCAAGTCAGACAGGGCTGGTGAGATTTCTGGAGGTCACCCTGGCAGATCTGCTATGTGGGAACAGGCAAACAAGAAGAAGGGTCAGCTCAAAATCTAAAAATATACATGATTTTAATAATATGTTTCAATTTCTGTTGAAGTTGGTAAAGAGACTAATTTTCTCCTGACATACTTGACTGAGATGACAACTTTGGATGAGCTCCCTTAAAATGCATTAGCATTGGTTTGTAAGAGGAACCTAATAGGATTTGATTTTGGAAGGTTTTGAGCAAGTTTGTCTCAGATCACACAACACTTCAGAATTTGGATTTAGTTTTTCTTAATTGCGTCTTGTACAGAAAAAACATCTTTTGAAATCTTTTCAATAAAAGGACTATTCTTTTGTGTTCAGCCTAGTACTTAATAATTAATTTATGGAAGTACAGACTGGCACAAATCCTAGTTTTCCTTTAGTTTTAATACTATCCGTGATGCGTAATAGAATAAACAAACCTATATGGCTGTTGAGCATTTTAAATGCTTCATAAAAAAAAAGCAGTTATCTTCCTCTTTTGAAATGGCACCATGTTTATTTTAACAATATTGATTAATGAGGTTTCTGTTTAATGATGCATATGCAAGGTGGAGGCTATCTAGCCGTGTATAGTACAAAGTACTCACCGTAGTGAGGCTTGAGTTGAGTGCAGCAGGTCCCTGCCTATACAACTCAAACATGTATTTAAATCCCTACAAGTTCAGAGCCTCATAGACAAAACACAGGTGAGAGATGGGAAAATGTTCATGTTTTGCATGTGGGGTAATGAGAGAGAGATGACTTTTTTAGAGGTAGGAATTATTATCTAAAAAAACACCACCACCAAACCCCAAAGCCAACAGAACTGAGTTAGGGTATGTCTCTGATATTGCTTTGACCTTCTTGTAGCTAATTCTATCTAATTCAAGAATAAATTACTTCACATTTTCTAAACAAATTTGGCAGACTGTCTGAATTGGCTATCATGAACTGTAAATGATCTGCTTCTTGAGAAGATGTACCTACTTATTTTGTATACACTAAAGCAATTTAGGATTTCGTGGTCTGTGAAAGCATTTGAGGGAGGACCTTGCAGATAAGAAACTGTGATATTCAAAAGCTATTTTGTGGTTGATATGTTTTAAATTGTTGGAACTTATTTCAGAACAGGGCTAGTGAAGGCTGTCTGAAGCTATCTGTGTGTATGACTAGTTTTTGCACTGACCCTAGTCTGTGTAGAAACAGACTTACCCACAAACAGTGGTAAGTCTTTAAATTAAATGCGATAATGTCTTTCTGTTGCCTTAAACTTGTCCTTATGAGTTCGTATAAATCTGCTTCCTTCATTGTTATGCATCACACAAGAGGTACTAAAAATAACGGTTTAATTTTTTTTTAGTGCATACTGAAACAGAGATAAAATATATTTTGTTTCTATGTAACTCCTGCTGGGCTGATATTACTCCTTTTTAATGTCATTTTGTGTCAACATACCCTGCAAAAGCTGTAGGACCTTAAATACCACCCACACAAATAGTCTCTGATTCCTGCAAGGAGTCATTTTCCTTAAGTATCTACCCAACAGATGGATCACATTTTCCTTCTACGGCAGAAACAGTTAAAGTAGGATGCAACCACAGGAACATCATATTACAATGTAGTTTCAATTCATTTTACTTGCTGTCTTCCTGTAACTTGCATAGCATTTTGAGACATTAATGATATTCCCTTTTTAGTATCCGTAAAAATTTTCATACTGTGTTGTGTTTTCCTTTGTTTTAAAACTCTCGCCTGGCTTGGAAATTTAATATGAAGGACTTTGGTCTGACCAAGCCATTCTTAAGTTCAGATAAGAATGGGAAAGGGTTCTGTTGTGAGGCTGAATCATTCTTTTGGCAAAGAGTTCATCGAAAAACAGTCATTCAAGTGTCAACTTTTAAATACATGCAAGATGCTATGATAATAGTGCATGGAAAAATGGAGAAGAGAGTTACTGCTCTGTAACTTTACTAGGTACGTGACCGAATAGATATTATGCCATTTGTATGGACCTTTGTTGAGTAAAATTGTGTTGGTTTTTTTCCCTGTCAGGAAATACCATATATGCAGGCTGCTTGGACTAGCTGCATTTACTTCTCTTTTTAGCCAGCAGAACTGCAAAGACCTGATGTTGAGAATGGCTAGTATGTCTTAAAGACTAGATTCTGAAATAAGTTTTTCATAGGAGATGGGAACAAAGCTGAGCTGACAAGCATTGCATAGTAAATGAAAAAGAAGTCTTGCTTTTTAACCTGTCTCATGGCTGTGTAATTCCTCTGTTTTCTTGCCAAAATTCATTTTCTACTAATTTAACTCCACAAATCTTGGCGAGCTTTGGATTTTTTTTTTTTTCTTTTTGACAAACAAATTGTGATCACTGCCATTGATGGATTAACAGTGTACGTTCCTGTAGCTGCTTTGGGTGTTGTTAGCACATTTCAAGATTAGCAGCATGGAGGCGGTACATTTTAGTTTCTAATCCTCCACCATGTATTAACTCTGTACTGTTGAAACTGGTATTAGTTAAACATAAATTAGTCTACAGCCTGCCACTGTGGGTCTTGTAAGCTAACATTTAATTTACACGCTCATTAAACAGACAGGAGTTTTCCCAAGACAGACTCTTTGCGACTAAATGATTGCCAGGGCCTGATACTTACATTATAATGTTGGCTCTTGAGAGACAGTCCCAACTTCAGATCTCCTTCCGGTGAGATCCAGTGATGTTATTAGTAACGTCCTCTGGTAGAAAATGAGAGGAGATCCGAACTCTTGATCCTTGATATGTAAAGGAGGGCAGATGAAGTATTGGAGCATGGTCACTTTGGGGGGAAGAACACAAAGGGCAGGAATCAAGTGCTTAGTGCCGAGTTGCATGGGATCAGAGCTGCGACACGGCCATGGAGAACAGAAAGAAAGAAGATAAGAGAAGAAAATTACAAAGCTCTGGAATGCAGCCACACGGCAATAAGGATGAGGGGAAAGACTTCAATGGAGAACGATCAAATGGTGGGTTAAATATTGCCCCATGTGACTGTGTATTAATCGCAAAAGATGAAGATCTGGAGCATGGATACCTGGGGCACACTGGGGGAGTGGAGTCACTGCACGCTAATGAGGAACGAAGTGCTGCTCCGCAGTCATCTGAGAGACAGTGGGGGACAGCACTACTGAGAGGCTGTATTTCTATCATCTTAGTATTTCAAGTAAGACTAGGGGATCTGGGTTTTGCTTTTTTCCTGAAGGTTTTAAATCTGTGAAAACCATGCAGTTGCTCCTTGCACGGCTGAAGTGAACAGTATTCATTTCCTATAGAAACATAGAGGTGGCGATAACAACTCTGTTGCTGCACTCTATTCATTTTCAGTAGTGCTTGAGACAATATTTCCACCCCATGAGGCTTTTTTGGAAATGTCTTTTTAATACATTTTACCTGGAAATAAGTTTGTGGAAGTAACCAATGTAAAGAGGAACTACTTCAGGATATGGCAAATTCATCTCGGAAATATATCTTCACTCGATATTCTTTGAAGATTACAGAACTAGATTCAAATTCTCTTTTGTTTGTAAACATCTTCCTATCATTGGCAGTGGGGACACCCTAGAGCTCTTTTCTTACTGACAAAACATAGTCGTCATGTTTTTTCTTTGCTCCTTGAAAAGCTCCTTGGGGTCTAGATCTGCTGTAGTGATGTTGGCTGGCCACCACTGGTGTTCGTAATGTGCATTTAACATATTTTGTGCTACCATCATCTCATTTTCTTTTCTTGTTAGCTCCTCAATATCCCTTGGGGACAGGCAAAAGAAAGATGCAGATAAATTGAAGGTACAGATAGATTAACTGTCATTAACAAATGTCTTTCTAGGAAAAGTGTTTGCTTTTTTGTTCTGCAACTCTATATGGAATTATTCTCCCATCTCGCTAGCACATGAAGTGTGACTATGCAGTCTCCTACTGTAGTAGCCATGCATAATGCATGAGTTTTGCCTTAAAAAGTTCCCTTGCATTAGAAACAATACACAATTACACACTGCTTCAAATGGTGTAACAGGGGAATGAGGGTAAAGAAAAGAATCTATTTGGACTAGCTTAGTTTCCTAAAAGATTTGTTTACAGTATGAATTTCAATAATTAATGTATGGATTAAAACTTTTTGCTTATCATCTTCTTCCAGGAATAAGGTCAGCACCTATAGCTACACAGAAGGAAGCCAGAAAAGCTTCCAGACACAAAGCTGACAAGTACACTGCTTCAGCTGCAGCCTCAGCTTACGCTGCAAAGCTCCACACATTACTGCACTAATGGGAACGTGTTGGTTTTTTCTGGCCAGATCACCGGTGTGCTGTTTAGGCTATCTTTTCCTCCTGAGTGTCATTTTTTCCTTTTGGTGTTACAGAATGCATATGCCAAAGCCTTTATGTAGTTTTTAACATAATAGGAATTGTTCCTGTTTCCTTTCCTGTTAGAAAGCTTGTTTACCTTCAGGAGTCAGCTCAGCCATTTGTGGACTAAAATCTCCTTGTTTCTCTGTAGCAAACTCCGTAGTAGCTCTGTTGTGTACGTTGGTGTTGCAGTATATTCACTTTAAAACTATGAGCTTTCAAGTGTAGAGACTTAATGCTGCTGTTAGGCTACTTTTACTGTTTACACAAATAGAAGTTGCAGATAGGCACTATTTTCTTTTAAAAAATTTTATTCTTAAGCCCTAATTTTTGAAAGCTTTGAAATGCACAACATTTTTTTCTTCTTCTAGAGCCATAAAACAGGATAAGATTCTTAGATTAACCTCTTTGATAGGTTATTGACAAGGAGAATAAAATACGGTGCCTGTTAAAGCCATGGAAAATCTCTTCTTATGGATGAATCTTCTAAAATTTTGAATAGACACGAAAAAGAAAGCAAATGCTTTGAAAGTATGGAAGTTTTAAATTTATATTACTTTGTCCTGCATTATTCACATTGATTTAAACATAAGATCATAGCAGATTTGCCATAAGTAGACTCTATCAATTTTATTTGTATGACTAAACACTGAAGTGGCATGAAAACTGCTTGGAGAAATGCAAGAGGAAGATGATTAGAATAATCTGTTCCCCAAGAGGAAAACAGGAAAAATACTTATGCTAAACCAGAAAGGTCTAAAGGTAATTGTGGAGATGGGGAGGAATATGATTATCTCGGAGGCACCTGCTCCTAAGAGAAGGTTGGTCGAGAACTACAAATACATTTAAAATTTATTAGGGCACAGAAAACATGAGCCCCACACCCCTGTTTCCATAAATGTTTAGATTAAAAAGAGCTCATATGTAATATCCACATAGTAACGCAAAGAAATGGTATGCTTTGCCTTTCTGTGTTGTAACTGAACCATGGTATTGGATTTATACTTGGAATTACTCAGCTTCACTGTGAGCGTCCCAATTTTCATGAGTAAAAGGGATTCATAGGAGAGAGAGAAATGAGAGATTCAGAGATAGATGAGGGACTCATTCATTATAAAGTATAGTAAAAACAGATAAATATAGATTTGGTGGAAATGTGATAAATTATTAAGATGGAAATATGATAAATCCAAAAGCATATAAATAATTGAGACCCAATCTACTTATTCTGTCTCAGGTAAAAGGAAATTATTTACATTTGTGAACAGCAAGCATGTTTTTCAACAAATACATTTAAGTGAATAGTCTTATGCCATTACTTGGGTGGACTCCTGATGTGTGTGTAGGCTTCTAAGATCAAGCTGTTAGGATTGCTACGATAATTAAATAAAGACTCATCAAACATACAGGTAAGCACACCTATAGTCTAGATATGGCCTCTGATGTTCTGTATGTCCCAGTCAGTAAAAATGTTTCCTGCTAAGATTTGCATTGTTATTCCCATTTTCTCCCCTGCTGCAGGTGCCTTGAAATGGTACAGGGCATGAGAAAACTCTGCTTGCAAGAAGCCCAATTTAATGCCTACCAGATTTGTATTCTATCCTGTAGGTTTGTGCTTTTCTGAGGGCTTACATTTAAGTGGCTCTTTAGTATATATGAATATTTTTATGTATTTGTACATCTTAAGAGACAGAAAGGGAAGGGTTTTGAAATGCTGACAATAGAATATCATCTTTACCCAGAGAGGCATAACAGATCAAGAGATGTGTATTTCTTGCATCTGATAGACCAGCTCTTGCATCCAGTTGCTTACGTGTATGCCTCTGCAAATGTGACCACTAACACAATGTACACACAACCCGTCTTAACAAAACTTTGGTGTGTACAGACAGTACAGATTCTGATAATTCATGCAAGAACTATTCAAGACAACTGGCTTGCTTTGATTCTCTCTAGCATTTCCAAGGGATTATCTTCACTTTGGTAATGTTGTTTTCTCCTGAGGAATGCTTTTATGTCTTTCAAGCAGACATAAACTGAAATGATAATGCTCATGTTTCATTTAGGAAACTTTCCTGTCAGGATCTGATATGGCTTTAACTTGTGCCATAATTTCATGAATTCATGACAAGATTATGAAATCAACAGAATTTTTGAGATTCTTAGTGTCTTGGGGCAGAGAGATGTTTGGATATACCCAGAATGAGAAATGGTTGACCAGTTTTGTATTTAGACCGTACTAAACCGTATTGAAAAGTGGCTGGGTGAAAAAACATCTATGCGTGCTGCACCTTCCATAAGTCTAATGTGCTACATTTCTAGTCTCATCTTTGATCTCTAAAATAAAGCTTGGATTTTCTTTGTTTGCTAGAGGGTTTAAGGTGGGTGTGGTTATTGTTATTTTGGGGAGTTTTACCGTCATTGTCCTCAGCATCAAATGCATCATATAAAGATGACAATGTAATTTGTATACTAGCTACAATGTACTGTAATGTTAGAGGATAGCCTTTTTCCTTTCTTTCATTACAGTTACAATATGTTATATTTACAGACTTCTACAGGTTTATTGGAATATACTTTCTGGACGAGAAAAAACCGTCAGCCTGCTGAAGCTCAGCAATTTTCAGGTGAACAGTTAAATCAGTGCATGTTTGCAGGGATAATTAGTAGTTGCAGTTGCCACTTGCACTCAGTAGAGATTTTAAGCGATGGAATAATTTAAAACATGGACTAATTAATCCTTGCCACACTGCTATGAGGCAGATAACAAATGCCATACTGTACAACCATGGTAGAGATGATAAACTGAGGCGCAAGTCTGCTAAGTTTGTAGTTAAGCCAGGATTATCATGCAGTAGACCTAAATCCTTGTCAGTCATGTGCTGTAACCGCTAACATCATCTGAACTAGAAGAATTAGGAAGGAGTTTGCACCTCAGAAAAGGAGAAAAATCGTCCTTATTATCAGAGATTTTCACATTTTTCCTGTTCAGTAACTTGATATGAGCATGATGTTCCATGGCTCGGGTCATTCACCTATCTTTTTAATGCATATATGTGCATTAAAAGGCAGTTAGAGATAGACATAAAACTCTGATGTGGCACATGTAGCTTTGTTCATTTCATTTTATTACAATGTGATCCCAATACCATACAAACTTACATTTGCTTAGTAAGGACTCTGTCCATTAGGCAGTGGGTTTTTGAGCTGAAAGAGCCATTTTCAAAATTAAAAAAAAAGAATAAAATAATAGCCCTAGTGTTAGATACACGGCATTTGGGGCTTTTATGTCTGAGTTCATGACACATCAGAACAATTACACTTATTATCGTCCATTACACAAGAAGTAGTATCTTTGTGTAAAGAGTCTGTCAGGCACAGCTTAAATCTCTGCACATTTACTTGTCATCACAGACAGCTAAATTCTGTTTCAGCTAGAAACTTTTCCAGTCAAAGAAACCCAATACCTAGAAATTCCCCAAAGTTAACCAAACAGTAAGTGTGTAGCTGTGTTTTATTGTTCAGATCAGCATATAGGTTGCATGTGAGTAACTTTACTGGATTAGAGATTATTATATGCTATGGAAAAATATTAACAAGTATAAAGCCATATCAGAAGATATTTGATACACTTTAAGATTAAATTTTATTAAAAGATCATATCTAATTTGACAATTAAGGCCTTTAGGAAGACATTAGTTAAAACTTTTCAGACTTTCAAACAGTCAGCTCCATGGTTATTTCAGGATAATTATATAATCTTTCAAGGTAAATTTGCAAAAACGAATTCAACTTTTGTTGCAAAAAGTGAATGTCTAAATGGAAGGTTTGGTATTTCTGCCTCAATATCCTCATATAAAATGTATTAAAATGAAGTTACAGAAGTCACCACAGAGTTCTGCCATGGCTTTGAAAAAAAGAAAACCTCTTTCCACCAGTGAAAATGACACAGAAGTAAGCAAGCTACTACAACTTGAAATAGAAGACTTTATGATATTATTTTTTTCTATATACTTAATATTGGCAAAATGTACTAGCGATCACTATGCTGAGCAGGTAGTAAACCTTAGTCCTGACTCAGAGTTTGATCTTCATAGTCAGAAAAGAGTTTTGCTTTCACAGCAATATACTACTTTATTTTCCTCTGAAGTTACCGAGATAGCAGTTTTAATGATAAATTATTGAGGAATTGTCTGGCCACTAATACAATATATCTTCAAGGATGAATGAACATGAGAGTATCACTGTTTTCACGTGATATATCTCTTCATTGTGAAAAATTATAAGGAATCTGTATCTTGGAGTAAATAAAAACAAAAGTCTTACCTATAGGGCCTCAAATTAATTCATACTTTACAGTTACAGAATTTGTAGGGCACAACGACTCTGATTGTGCAACTAAAACATAATTTTTTGTTACTTGCTTTTCTGTTCATTGCTTTTAGTATATAGATTAGAGTCAATATTTTAACCAATATACAGTGTTCCTACCTACCGCATTTTTAGTGTAATAAAAATAGTGGTAGTTGCTGACTTTCTTATATCTCATTGAAGTATTTTGAAAATATTTGAGATTTCTACCTCTGTACTAATCAATAGTTGTACTGTTTCTATTTTTTAAAATAGTCAGCATGAACTTGTTTCACTGCAATAAGCTGAAATTTTTACTTAGTATCTTTTTTTTTCAAGTTATGAACAAATCTTTACCATTTTTTATGATATTAGAGTGAAAAAACTAATATAAGTCTTTGATGCGAGTGATCAATAGCTGCTTGGTGGTACAGTAAGAATCTTTTTTTGTGTGTGTGCGCGCATTCAAAAATACATACATGCATGTCCATAGATACATATATAGGTAATTTGGAACAGTGGTGAGGCTGTCACAGGGAAATGTATTGGTATCTAATAAAGCCTACAGGTTTTCTAGTATTAACATGCTCTGAGACATAAATCACTTAAACATGAGTGTACTGTCAACTGATTCCACAGCCATGTGAATACTTAGCCGTATCCTTCTGTTAAGCTTGCAAGTGATACTTCATTTTAGATAGGGATCATAGTGATGTTAAGAAAAATGTGTGAGTGATGATCAATGTTACTTCTTGGTTGGAAAAGTAATTGTATTACTCTCAGATTTACATTGTAGAAGGACTCTGTTCCACCTTTACTCAAAGGTGATGAGAAAGAATTCATGCTGGGCTTGGAAAGGACTATGTTTTTATATCCTAGCTAGTTAAAACAGTAATTATATGAAAGTCTCCATGGGGACAGAAAAGCTGGAAAGCTTTTCCATTAAGCATGTCCGCCATCCTGTCAAGCCAGCAATTTCCCACTCTTGTTAGCAAATTTAATCAGTCAGTTTTTGTTTACTCTTTGAACATTAAATTTCAGATAGGGTTTCTTTTCTATTGATTTTATATATACACACATGGGTAAAATAGCTATACTTGTGTTTAGGGACATAAAAAATTATGAGTCACTAAATAGGATATGCTGCAGTATGTTAAATAATGTAGTAATGTGTGCACTTTTCAAAATTGTTCTTGGGAAGAGATAAGAAGATGCTGTGCTGAAAAGTGGTAGTATGATTTAATGGTCCTTTTTACGTGCATCATTAAGCTCATTTGTGTCTGTTTGAAATTTTAGTTCTTGTTACTCTTGTCCTTACTCCATGTCCTGCTTAATCTGCCTACTAGGACTCTCCTGGTTGGACTAAACAGGTCTTAATTTTGAAAGTTGTATGTTTTGAAGATCTGTAATTTCCGTAGCAGTAAGCTCCCGTTCATTGCAGTGGAGAGAGGACTTGGGAGCCTCTGCTTCTCTGTCTAGAGAGAGTGTATTTGGTGAATAAGAGGAAACAAAATCCTAGCACTGGAATAAGACCTCACCTGTAGTAATATCCAGAGCAACGCGCACTCAGCCCTTCCTAATGCATGCGTTTTCCTGGGAAATCTTGATAGCGGGCCAGTGGAAAAAAATCCCAAAGTTGTGAAGAAAACCCTGCTTTACTATAGTGTGCATAAAAGATTTCCTAATGAAGCTGGAAAGGAGCTGGAGAAATTATGTCTTGATGTCATCCAGATCACTGTCCAAAGAAGAGACTTCAGCTTAAAATAAGTTTCTTAGCTGTTCAATTCCCTTACTTTCCTTAAAGGTTCAATTAGGTTTTTTCCACACACATTGTATTTATTAAGTAAGAAAGAAAGAAAACAAACAAAAAATCAGGTTCTAGCTTTTTATTTGGACAAGGAAAAAGTTATCTTAAAATGTTTTTTATTTAAGAAGTGGTATATGTAAATGAACTTATATTTTTGGAAAATGCTTTCCCTGTGTTCAGTATTGCATGCTACAATTCAATCAAAATGGAATTGTTTAAAAAATCCAATTTTCTGCACTCTCTGCTGCTTTTTTTTATTTTTTTTTTTCTCCTGAATATGTTCTGTTAGAAAGACACAAAGACTTGACTTTGAATATTTTTATGCGTTAACATAATGGCTGATCTGGACCAGTTTTCTGCACAATAAAGAGAGAGAGCCCCAAACCCTGGCATTAATTTCACAAATATTAAATACTGATATATTCAATTATTTATGAAGAAAGATATTCCTGTGGTTCATTACTGTATTTTTTTAAATACGGCCTTAAAAAAAAGGCAGAAAGGCCTCCCAATATTTCATGCCCACTTGAATTGATTTTTTTCTTTGAAACTATACACACTTGTTTGTGTCATCAGGTTAATCTAAGGAGACTTTGCTTAGTTATTATTTTATTAATCTGATACTAATCTATAATTTGTTAAAAAAGGTTTATCAGTTATTGGGGAGGGTTTATATTAAAGATCTATTTGGTGCAGGTCCTCCAAAAGTAAATGTGGATATTTTTATAACTAGCTTAGAGGAAACACAGAGTTTCTTTGAAGCCTGAAAGCAGAGATCCTGGAATGACAGAAATGTCTTTAGAGTGGGGAGGAGGGTAGGGGAGGAGAGGAAATACCTTCATAAAATCTGAAAAGCGCATTCCTGTTCTCTGATAATAGATGCCATGGCACAATGTTTGCCAGATTTTAGCTAAACTGATAAGAACAGTGGAGTGGGGATAAAAAAGTTAGGAACTCAAGCAAATATAGCCTATTAATGATTTGACTAGCACATTTATAAATAAGGAATTTTACAGGCATGAGTGAAACTCGAACAGGAAAAACCAGTTAATTTTGTCTAAGTGGTGTAATTGGCAGATCAACGTAGCTACCTGAAGGTCATTTTAACATTTGAATAGTTAATACTTTCTACTCAGGAGGGCCAGACATTTAATCTGACAAGAACAGTGCAGATTTTGTATGAGAAAGTGACTGCAGGACTAATTTCCATCATTTTTCCAAGAAAATTTACTGAAAATAAATCTGGCTTTTTTACTTGGTAAATTATACAGATTAACAGATGAAAGATATATTATCACAGACAGGGAAAGAATCCTCTAGATAGATGTCACAGGCTTGTAGAGAACAAAAAAGATGTATAAATATATGCATATATGTGTATAACTATAACATTATTACATACGTACACACAATTAGATGTGATTACTTGGGCCTGGTGTGTAACTAGTAATTGGCTAATCAAAAAGATTTCTAAGCTTCCAGTTCAGTAAAGATTACCTGGATGATAATTACCATTTATTCTTTTCTTGCTTTGAACAATTTGGTTTTAAATCCAAGGAAAAAAAGTGGGGTTTTTTATGAAATTTCCAGCACTTCTTAATTTAGCTAGTATATATCTGTATCCATCATTAACAAGTCAGAATATAGGAGAAAGTAATTAGGAAAAAAAATTAGTGCTTTAAAAGATAAAAACTAAAAGAACACTTAGGTACTGTGAAGATCATATGTTGGGCAGAATACCTAAAGAATTCCTAGTTTTATTTAAACCAGTTTTCTTATCTCCTGCTAGGTATGGTAAAAGGACATGGGTTCTATTTTTGGGTCTGCAATCATATTTTAAATGAATCATGCTATTCCCCTGCTTCATTTTCCACATTTCTAAATTTCTAAATAGGGATAATAAGATATGTCTGCCTTGGCAGTACATTAAAGACAGTATAAAACTCTAAATTATTAATTTGTATTAACACACGCACATGCACACCTAAGCAAAGGAGAAGATCACATTCTGCCAATGAACCTAAAGGAGGAGACTGGCCAAGTGTCACAGAACTAAAAACTTAATCTGTGTGGAGAAAACTTAAAAAGCATGGATTTGCACATATTTGCGATATATTTGAGAGAGCAGAATTAATTTATTTTGAGGCAGTGTTCTGGCACGCTGAGGAAACCGAAACCAGAGTGTAGTAGCATGGTCATGGAAACCCTTACTTGGGGAAGCTGATGTTTTAAGCAGCTGTGTTACAGGACAAGTCCAAATGGGAAGACTCAGAAGTGCTTCCAGGTCTTGGGTCCTGTTGTGGGCAGCAGCAACTGTCTTCTGATGCCTCATTTACTGTAACATGGACACAGATTAGTGTTCCCTCTATGTGCTGCAGTTCCCTTGAGAAGGAAATCCGAGTACTTTACCCAGAGGGATGCTCCAGGCATGGGCCCAGTCTCCAATGGTCCAGGAGCATGAGCGTTTGTGCTTACCAGCAGTTAACAGACAGCCCAGAAAAGTGCTACTTGGGTTACAATCATTTCCCGTGTTTGTTGTAGTAATGAGTATAACAACTAACTAATTTGGTCACAACAACCCCATGCAATG
>NW_009605660.1:0-480 GCF_000690535.1 Cariama cristata | reverse complement strand
TAAGGAAAAAAAGATGACTGTTGACACCTCTGTTACGTGCAGTACTTATTTTAAACTTGGTTTTTAAGTACAAATATTAATTTTATTTTGAAAACAGATTTCAGTAATCTGGAAAGTTACTGCACTGGGGTAAGTTCAAAGAAATAAGCTCTGTGACCAAATACAACACAAATAAATCAAAAGCAGCTAGGCTTTTCATTCATCGTTGCACATCCATTCTCCATATTCTGACCATGAGCACCACATCCTCTTTGCTTTTATTTAGAAACTGCAAGTCAAAGAAACTAACTGCAATAGCTGTTCTTTTGAATCAGACTCGCTTATCAAAAAGTCTTGACTCCACTAATCCATTTTTCTTGCTTGCTAAAAGTAGTGATGGTAGCCAGCTTCTCTTCACAGAATCACAGCATGGTTTGGGTTGGATTGGAACTTAAAGATCATCTAGCCCATCTCCCTTGCCATAGGTGGGGATATCTTCCG
>NW_009605659.1:5286-20051 GCF_000690535.1 Cariama cristata | reverse complement strand
GACTCGGCCTCTGGGCTTCTCCTCGTCTTACACGGCGAGACTCTCCTTGCGAGTCTGTTGGCGTTCTTCTTGCTTGGTATTTTTTTCAAACCAAACCCTGCGTATTAGTCTACCTCCTCTTATAAGATGTCGTCTGTCGTTTTGTTTTCTCCTGCCCTTCCACCCTCTTTTTTTTTTTTTTTAAGAAACTTTCAACTTTCTTTCAAGTATTTGACCTTTCATCCGCAGCAGATATACTTTATATGGACAACTCAAGATAGCCCAGTTTGTTCAGTGCTCTTAAAGAGACAGGTTTGTGTAACTACTTTTTTAGATGGGCCAACTGATGTTTGTTAATACAAGAATGACCTTTTTATTTTTGTAACGTTTTCGTTATTGTCAGAAGGGAAGAAATATTTGGAAATAGTAAATGCTAAGTAAAAGTTAAAGGATCATGCTGTCAATGGACAGAAGACTGACAAGCTTTGTCGTCTTGCCCATTTTTTGGGTCATGGTATCCCTTGCAGCTAAGTACATACCTCTATCACAAGGAGTAGGAAAAGTTTATAGAAGTTTGTAACTTTGTTCACTAGTACCCCATGTGCCATTTTGAGACGTACCGGTTGTAGTGTTAAATTATGATATGTTTTTGTCTGTGAAACTACCTTGAGTATTAGCTTATGCATTATCTTTGGAGAATGTGTGTGAAATACTACTTCTCCTGCTGGCTGAAAAGCTGGCACAAAGCAAGCAGGACAGACACGTAGCAGAGCTGGTCATTCTTAAGTCTTAAATATATATGTACTGGTATTTTTCAAAAGGAAAAACGTCTGTGTTGAGTAGTGGAAAGTTAAAATAGGAAAATCAAGTGGCCTGTTTCACATCAATACAAAACTGTTCTTTCAGTGTGTATCTATTCTTTATGTGTCTTATCTTGGGGTAGCTGTAAGTTCTGAGTTATTTTATAATTAATTACTATCCCTTTCTTGTAAATAACATTTTTACTGTTATGTAGCATCAGTTGAGTGTCCAAATAGGCCTTAAGCATTTAACTGCTGAAAATGTATCTCTGTTTAAAGAGGGGAACATGCTGGGACTTTTTCAAATCGTCTTCACTTTTCTTACTCAAGAAGGTTTGGACTTATGTGAAGACCTAAAAATACCTTTTATAAAGTGTATGGCTGCATGGCAAGTTGAGGAGAGAGACTTGGTAGACTTCACAAGAAGTAAATAATACCTGTGTACTGCTTGTTGGTTTGTTTATTTGGTGTTTTTTTTTTTAATATTTGGATGTCTTCCTGCTTTGTAAACACATTTAATGCTCTACTGGGTTTATTGAAACACTTGAAAGAGTTTTTAAAGCAGTACTGAATACTGTCTCAGCATATCACATCTGTGGCATATCAGTGAGCAGTACACACCATAGACGCAGTTATATTTTATGCATGACGGGGTAGTCAATATCTAATGCCTCCTCTGTAGCAAAATCAGTATGTCACAGCATTGTGAAACTAAAAAGCCAGCAATGGAGTTTTAAGGCTGCTTACTTTTAATGGGCCCAGATACCCTTCTTTCCCAGGTGGTTCTCTCATCTGCGTATGGAGCTCAGCATCTACTGCGTTGTCATCTCCAGGGCACGGCTGACCGGCCCACTTCTTCAACTCTCTTCTTAAAGGTGGACCTGTCCCCTGCACCCCTATACTCATAGTTTGTCTACTAATGTAAATGATAGATCCCAGAGTGGTAAAACTGTTAGAAGAAATTAAAACAGTATGGACAGTTCAGATTCTCCTAGTTCTGCTACGGAAATGGACTTGGGTTAATTAAGGTAGCAGCTGGATCTACATGTTCTGAGCTATATCTCGTCTGGACTATCTTCACAGGCTCACAGTCAGCCATGGACCCAGCTCTTACATGAAAAGACTGGAAGGATACCTGCTTATTTGCCGCACAGTGCCTTCCCTTTCTAAAAGACTGCTGCTGGGTAGTGGTAGCCGCTCGTGTTTTGTATAGCTTTCCAGGTGTTGTAGAGAACCAAAGAGTAGGCTATGAGTAGACTTGAATGGAGTCTAGCTCCTGTCATCTAAATCTCCTGACTATGCTTAAGTGAAATTTTTGGGTCCACTGATTCAAGAGTTTTTTTTTCTTAACAGTAACACTGCCTATGAAACTGTTGTCCAGCTTATGACAAGCCTTGGTGCTTCATGAAAACTTTACAAGGGACGTTCATTGTTTTTTCTGGTTGTATCTGCAGTTGTCTGTGGTACTCCTTGACAATGTGAGAGCATTAATTTTACAGTTTGATTGGACATTTTTGCCTCTTAGCTATGTTCCTTTTGCATGTTCAATTAGTATTACCTATACTACAGGGATTCTTGCGGCCTGCTAGACCCTGTCCCTTCTGTGAGCACTATCCTGCTTTCTGGATACTTGGGATCATGAGAATTGTCTGCTTGTACTAAGAATTTTGTTTCTTTATGTGGATTTACTTGATGTAGGTGTTTATTTCTCTTTGCTGAGTTTCTAAGAAGTAAAGAATGAAAAGATAGTCTATTGTCCTTCAGGTTGCAATATTGAGCCTGGCAGCTAAGTTATAAAATGGACATGAAACTTAGTTTATGGTCTTATTTGCTGATTGAAGTCTTTCCATAAGATTTTTTACTTCTGTTTTCCAACAGTAGACTTAGCTAAATTTCAATTGCAGCAGCTCTTTCTGGAAGTAGTGATACATGAACAAGAAATCTCCCAGCCTGGCTTTCAAGTCACGGAGTGGGTTTTCAATACTGGTGGGTAGAAAAATTCTCTTCAATTACAAATTGCAGGCATTTGATATTGAAATCACTGAACCTATAGATGACATAGGTTACACCATGTGCTTTTACAGAGAAGAAAGATGCCTACCAGCATGTTAACTTTTTTTTCTGTTGCTATAGGTGTGTGGACCCTTCATAGTACTTTCAGGTTCCTGCCTGAAATGACGTTGTGTGGAGTAGAGAACTGGAGAGAGACAGGGTGTCTCTGTGTATGTGTATACATTTATTTATATAGATGGATGTGTAGATTTACATATGGATAGATGTGTGCACACACACTTCTTTCATATGGAAAAATCACTAAATACTTTCTGCTTCATTCTCTGCTGTGTAGTTCTCTTCTGCCACTTTCTCTCTTCTCTCTCTGACCACCTTTAGGTATCTTTTACAAAACGGACAAGCCAGTGGTTCTTTTTTTGTATGTGTGTGCTTTTCTCTTGCTTCTTTGTGGTAGCTGCACTGAAACAATGTTATTACAATCCTTCTTCCTTTGAGTCAGAGTATGTTTTTTTTTTTCTCCAAAGGCATGGAGTTAATGAATGCTTGCCCAATTGCTTCTCGGCCAAAGTAGACTCCTAGATGATTTGTGTTGAGTGTACAGTCAGTGACATGGTATTGAGGCTGTCCTGATACGGGATTAAAATATTCATCAATCATCAAATATTAATTCATACATTCTAACAGTTCAGAACCATTTCTGAAACCTTAAAGGAAAATTATAACTTTTATTGGAAACTCAGAGAATAGAGTTTTCAAACTTTGTTGTAGTTTTATTAGTTTTGGGACAACATGCTTCCTGGAAAATACTGAGCAGGCTTTTTGAACTTCTGCAAGTTGATAGTTTGAGTAGATGCAGTGGTTTTAAAGTTAACTCTTTTAAAGTAAACTCTTGCTATTGATTCTTGTATAGATCTTGTTTTTTTCCTTTATCAACATAGTAGTATGTGTAACTATACTCTAAATGGATTGTTTTATTTAATAATAGGCATTAAAAGTGGTCCTGTTGGTGACACAAGAAAACCAAACACACTTCTTAACATAAAAGCAGCCACAGAAATGAAGTATAATTGTGTTGATACTAGCTGAATCTATCAGTGCTCCAACTTCAATTATTTTACTTTTGTTACATAGGAGTAAACATCAGTTACAAGTTAAAAAAGGGTTGTTTTTTGCTGTATTTGTGTTATTTTTAATGTATGTTTTGGAGTGTGGTGGTTTGAAGAGCTTTACCTCTTCCTTACTGTCAGCACTCTTCATTCACCTGAATTCCTACATGCAAGAGAGAGGGAGCTATTATCTTAATAGATACTGAATAAGATTAGAGAGAAGGTTGTTATCCGAAAACTGGAGGGAATAAGAAATATGTCTGTGCAGGCTATCTGTTCTTTCAAAACACATTGTCATTCAATATGTTTTGTTAGAAGTTAATCTGTTGGACTAATGATCCCACTGCTTTCTGTGTTGCATAGTGAAGTGCTAATGTATCTTCATAATTGTACTTCCTTTCGTTCAGAGTAAGGGCTGTGTGTTAGGGGGATAGCCTTACAGTCTTACCGTCAAAGTGAATGTGTTTGTTTTTATTCTGGTTGGTTTACTTGGCCAATCTTTTTGTTCAAGCAATTAATACAGTTCAAGTTCTGCTTACAATCTGAATGTTGGCAAAGATCAGTTTTCTCCAATAAGCCATCACTGGTTCTTGGCTTCAGCTAGACTGATGCGGATTCATCTGGTCACATTCCTGTTTTTTGCTTAGTTTACTCCGAAATAAATCCTATTTTGTTAGAATTAAGTCAAGATTTTCAGGATTTGACCAAAGGATCTTACTGTAGAAAACTTGAGGAAAGCTGAAATAAGAGCAAAATAACAAAAGAAGTTTAGGGGAAGTACTGAAACATGCTGAAAGAAGCTGTAATTTTTTTTTGTTTGTTCACTGTTGTAGTTAATGTCTGCTGTTACACAGTAGGAGACCATCTTTGTCTTTCTTACCCAGGGAATCAAAAGGACAGTAGTCCAGCTGTCCCTTCATGACCTGTGGTGGTTGGGACACATCACATGATGTGGGCGTATTGCACATGGGTTCAGTCCTCCCACTCCATTGAATTTGGCTTACATCTGCTGTTGATGTTCTACAGAGCCATTACAGTTCTTACTGTATTACAAGTTGACTGATCCTTCACGAAGGTAATCTTTAAGCACACAGGAGCTCACTCATGCAGTGGTTAATAGTTGCCTCTTTCGCTGCACCTTCTGTCAGAGAGATTGAAATTTCTGGTAGCAATAAACTATGTACCTGCTTGTGTGGCTGCACATACTGATTGATGGGCTTGCCTCTGGTAGTTCTTTGTCAAAGCTGGAAATGGTCAGGTAAGTGGATTTCAGGGTAGTCAGTGTGCATGGCCTACAAGGTGGGAGACATGAGTGGTAATGATTTGGTTAGTTATGACACATGAAATCGTTCAATATTTTGAGCCAGTGTGTTTAGAATATGAAGATACTGCTAACTGATTTAGCTTGAACATTTTTATTGGAGCTTATTAAATGCATCACACTAATTTAATAATGATGTAAAGTGTTTAGCGTTGCATACAGTTCTTTTTTGTATACTGCTGTATTATCTATGGGCTGTAGACCTGGATCAGGAAGTCCTGTTACGTGTCATTAGAAAAAAAGTCTTGTAGGAGGTAGATTAGTTGGAAGGAATACTGTGATGGCACCAGGACAGTTGTGTATGTGCTGTACTGTATTTCCCAAACCGAGGAAGAACAGAGTTCACTTATCTTTGATTTGTCCTCTTCAACAGGTGTGTTGCATTCAGTGGTGGCTTCTGCATTTTCTCTTGGGAATCTTTTAGAGGATATTTGCCTTTGAATCTTTGAAAATTCACTAACTGCAGTAATTGTGAAATTTTAAACACCACCACCCCCAAAAAAAATAATAGTATTAATACATAAAATTGTGTCTGGGCATAATATGTGAGTGTCATATATTGGACTCTGAATTTCATCTAAAGTGGGGATCTACTGCATAACACTGTGAATGGTCACTTGATTTAATTTTTCATGTGACTTAAATGTACACTGGTAGAGGTGTTTAAGTAGATCACTCATGCTTAATGTACTTGACATTTTTCTATCCGTGAGACCACATACTTCTCAGCACTAATGTTTTAGTCCTTTTTTTTAATAGCAGTGCATATTCTATATACTATTGATACATATTAGTATTGGTTAGATCTACTTCCACCTGAATAAAGCAGAGATTAAAAAAACCCACTTCCACTGCAGCCTTAAATCTCGTGGTAGGTCAGTTCTGTGGTTTTATTTAAAATGCTCAAACCAAATCGAATAGTAGTGTACTAGAAAACTCATTTTGGCATGGTTCTCAGTAAATATAAATGTATTTCTGAAGTGCCGTAAGCCGGAACAATTCCCAGATTGATCTACCCAACAGAGAGACTTCAGAACTACCAACTGCGCATTACTGGTATTCCTGCCACTGATAGATGAGTACAAAAATATTGGGGTCATGCCAGGATAAATATATCAGCTTTTTTGCGCTTTCTTTCAGTTAGCAATGGTCTTCCCTAAATAATTGTTTAGGAATAAGGTAAACTATCATGCTCTATTGTTCTTGAAAGATTGTAATTATTATTCTAAGTAGAAGCTGTTATTCCCATGAAATACTGGCATGTTCAGTTTGGTGATGAGAAAGTAAAAACTGCCACATTTTCCTTATCCCACCCGTTCTTTTTTCTGCATATGCAGTAATTATGTAGATATTCTAGCATGTAATAGCCTCCTTTTGATCTCATATCATTTGAGTTAAAATCGTATGTTAAAGAAAAATTGTTAAAAGGTTACCCACTAGTGGATCTTTTTCTTTTCTCCTCATAAAAATGTTGAAGTTTATGTCAAATGAGGCTCTGCTTACTCGTAGATAAATGGCTATTTATATGTGATCAAAGTGTCTGTCTTTTCTAACTAGACTGGTTTAAAACATAGTTATTAACATCCAGATAAATTACAGGGAAATCAAGGATGCATATATATTCAGTTTTATAGAAGAAAAAAAAAAACAGACACCAGTTTATGTAAGGGTTTGCCTGTAAGTAATTTTAAAAATCTGTGTTAATGGTGGTAGACTAAGGCAGTGCTGGGTTAAATGAAGGGTGTTGATTATTGAAGAAATACCATTCCTAATGCTGCTTATTTGCTGACACAAATAATAATGCAAAGTGTTTCGTGTTTAAATAATTTAGTTTAATAAAAATATATGTACCCTCGCTCCTCTTAGTGCTTGATTATAGTGTTGTATTGCAGAGTTTAAAAAACATTATTTCTCTCAAGTCAATAAGGTAGTTGTAAAACAAACGCAGTTTCTTTTGTGTGTGTTAGTAAGGGAATGCATCAGTCTAAATATTTTTAATGTCTGGCAAAATTCCTATTTTTGTTTTCAGAGGACTTGCATGAACGTAAACTTACTTATTGCAAGATTGAAGAGGAAATGGAATCAATATTTTTGTTTATTTTCACATGTATCTGTATACACCTATACATCTGTACAGACTGTAAATAAACACACGCCTAAGGGTGCACAGATATTTGTACACATAAATACTCAAGCAGTAGCTGTAAAATAATACTTGTTGAGAAGCTGAATGAAGTTCATACTATGACGTCAGTTCAACAATTGGAAAAATTTATTTTTCTTACTTGTGCTTTATTGAAAGGCACATCTAAGCATAAATAAAATAGACACTTTTCCATCTATGAGGATGTTTATGCTGCTTATAGTGTGCATTTGTACTATAGCTTTTGAAAATTTCCGAAATGCAGCCATTTATAACCTTGTTTCTGGGAAATGTGGCTTGTTTTCCCAAATTGAACAAGACTGTCAGCTCTATTCCACCACTGGAAGAAGCTGGTTTGTTTCTTTGAATTTTTTGAACTTGACTAATTCAAACTAGTGTAACATTTACATTGTGAAATATCATGATATCTGTGCCTTTTTCCCCTTAAGAAATAGGGGAAGGATTCACTTTATAGTAATCTTTTGTGTTTGTTCTGGGGGTAATTCTGTGGATATCAGTTTTGTCTGGAGCTCAACTTGAGAGGAGTAATAAAGTAAATGTTACCTTGTTTGAATGCTGGAACTTGTTATCTGTGACTGTTTTAAGTAGCTCTCAAGATGTTTATAACTGAGGCAATAGTGCAGGATAGTATTTTCTTTATTTTCCCCAGCTGTTTTCCTTCATGCATTTGGGAACACCATGTAGTCAGTCTTCCCCTCTCTGGGCTACTGGGTCCCTGTCCTGTACGAGATTTGGTACAGTCTTCTGAACAGAATCCGACTTCCCACAAGAGATGGATTTGCACATGTGGAACAGCTTGCGGTGTTTTTTTCACCCTTTGCTTTTCTTCGTGCATACGTGGGAGAGACGAATTTATATAGTAGTTATTTGTTTTATTAAAGCTATTCATCAGAGATGGATTTCTATAAAAAGCTTTTACTTTATTTCTTAAATACATTTCAATATGATGCTTTTCTGTGTCAGTTTTAAATCCTGAAGTTGTTATAGAGAGGATGGGCATAGTAGTTTGAACTAGCTGAGCTTCCTTTGATAAATCTGAGTATAATCAAATCAGCTTCTAATTTAAATTTACTCCTAATACCAGTTGCCCAAAGAGAATTTTATCACTTCTTGGATGAACTACTGGAATTTTCTGGAAAGGTATTCCTACATAAAAATACACAGAAACCACAAAAGTAGGAAACAAAAGAAAGGTAGTCCTAATTGACAGAATTATTTGCAACAGATACATTTAACTTAACTTAACAATATATAGCTTAACATCAATGAGCCTGGCAATCTAGAGTGAAATTCTGCCTTCAGTCATTGGCGTTGCCTGTTGGTTACAGTCCATGCTGGCGGAGAGAAGACAAAAATCTTTATCAGAATTTTTAGTTCATAAATATATCTTTACAGATTTAACATAGTTCAAACATAAACATAATAAACCAGTCATTGATGAAATGGAAGTTAGATACTGATGAGAAGAATTAATCAGATTTGTGTTTCTACCAACAGATGCCTTGGTGTTTACCAGAATTTGTTGTCAAGACAGTTTTCGTAATGTAACTCAACACACGGCTTTTTTTATTCTCTGTTACGGAAACTGGAAGGAGAATGCTTGAGAATTAACTCATTCATGTGACAATGCTGTTCAATGAGAAGTCATAATTAACTAATACGCTTTGTGATAATACAGTTAACCTTCTCAGAGTTAACTAATAAAGAGTAGATTGTGTACATTTGTTTTACAAATGTGCTTTTCAGTGAGTCTAGGCCTGTCTAGCTTGTTCTTATGCATGGATATGTCAAGGGAATTTCCATAAGTGCTGTAATAGTAGAAGCAAAGGCAGTCGGACAAGTCCGATATGCTTTATTCACCTTGTCTATGAACACCCCACGCAAAAGGATGATTGTGTCAGTTCACTGTATCATTAAGTCTTACCGGAACATCTTCCTTTTGCTTCCCCCACATAATGGACAAAGAAATATGTAACAGATTTTCAACAAGTAAGCTTGTTTGGTTTGGTTTTTTTGGGGGTGGGGTGGGGTGGGGGTGTGTTTTCTTCCTTACCTGAGGCCTGGTGATTTGGCTTCTTCCCTGGCCCTTCTGCCATGTTTTGGTGATTGAACTGTTGTGTTTGGAGGCATCTGCTCCCCATCTGTGACCTGTGACTAATGAGAGAACATGAGTTCTGTTGGGAAATAAACTTCTATCTAGTTTTTTCCTTCCTGCTTGATTGTCTCTCACATGTGCTATTCTGTCTTGCCAAATGTCAAAATATTACTGTCTTTGCAAGGCTTTGATTTCTGTCAGTGGAAAAAATTTCAAAACTTAAAAATGAAACTTCTTCCTGTTTTTTTTAAAGTTGGAAAAATTAAGTTTCTTCATGTTTTTTTCTTATGTGTCTTCCTCAAATCTTAGAACAGCAAACGGCCTTTTTTTTCCCCCCTTTTCTGTGAAGGAGATGTTTCAAAGGAAATATAAGACATAGTAGAGTATATGAATATACTACATTATTTTATTAAATATGCAAATTGTATAGGTCAGACCTAAGCATTCGGCATTATCTATAAATTAATACCTTTAACCATCATGTGTTTCCTTCTTCTGATTCATAAATTATAAAGCAAGAAGAAACCAGTAGGGTCACCTGCTCTGACAGTCTACAGGAAACAAGACACAGAGTAATAGTGTTAGAGATTTAGTAATTTGGTCATCCCATTCAGGATAATGTGTTTGTTTAATCATGGACAAGTTTGAGGAAATCTGAAAGGTTTGCCACTGTTCTGGCCAGCTTTCTTTTGATTCTTGTTCCTTAAGTGAGCTGTGTTTTACCACTGATGATATTGTCTTTCCCACTAACCTTAGTAATGTCCTCGGAGACATTGGACCAGTCTTTTTATAAACATAAAAAAATGTTCTGTATGTTTTTTGGGACTCTGGCTGCCTAAATCCAGTCCAGGGGTCAACAGATGGATATTTAAATAGAAGGAAGCAATCTGAAGAGAAGTCCAAAGGACTGTCTGCGTTTTCTGGCTCAGTCAGTATGGAAAAATTAATTTTCCCTTCAAGTCATACTGAGGGAACAATAATGTCACGTTTTCTAAAAGTCACCTGCCCCAGGAAGCTGGCCTGTGGGTCAACAGCACGGTGTGGCTTCTATCTGTGCTGGGAGCGCTTGGCCCACGTCCCTGTGGGACGATTGGGCATGTGTAAGGACATGGGGGGAGGGGTGGGTCGTCGTCTCTCTTGGGTGGGCCAGAGTGTCTGCAAAGATGGAAGTGCGTGGGAGTTGTTTGAAGGATCATGTCCTTCTGAAGTGCTGTTGGAAGACTCTAGTGCAGTGGGATGCAGAAGCATCCCATTAGTCTTGTTCATGTAGATACTGAGAAATGATCTGTAGAGTGCTCACAGGTTTCATCTTGCAGGTAAATAGTTGGATCATTCCAAAACATGGTACAGGAGTGAAGTAAAGCGCATTTGGAAGACTCGGGTCCAGGAGCTAGAACATTGTATGTGGCAGAACACCCAGTGCATACCAGAAATCCAGCACCCTAATGAAATGAGATGTTGCTGAACATAGTTTTAGTATGCGGGTAGCATATGCATGTAGAATATTAGAATATCTGTCAAGTTTTAGATGATTTGAGGTTGTATTTTAAGCATTATTCTTATTTTGCACAGAGGTGTTGCTACTCTAGTAAAATATATGCATATTAAACATGCATAACAGAAGATACAAAATTATGGAAGTCAGTGTAATTACCCTATTTTATGCAAAAGCTCATGAAAAAACATTTTTTAGTTACGGACATTGCTAATGTCAGAGGAGGGATTAGAGTTTGAGAACAGGCTCAGTGTTCTGTATGACACAGTACCCTCTTTGAAGGCAAGGTAGCAATGCACATAATGCTGCGCAACCAAAAGCAAGGATGGAGGTACAGTTTTCATTCTAGTTTTTGGACATGTTTACAGGTATTTCACCTGAACAGTTTGTGTTGTCAAAAATAATCCATTTTTCTTCTCTGCAAACTTTGTATTTTTACAAAACCACTTTTCTGATAGATGCCAAGATTCAGTAAACATAAAACTCAAGAGCTGTGAGTGGTTGATTTCACTTACCAGTAGACAACAGCCAATCTGAGGGCAAAGGCAGCAAATGCTATCAACACAAATATTCAAGAGAAGGCAAGTAAGTACAGGACTTCCGTTTCAAATATAGGAGAAATCTAAGTAGTTAAAATACAGTTCTTTATGATACAATTTGGAAGGAATGTGGTGCCTCATGTTCTTAGGATAAGAAGTGTGCAGTGTCAGATTTTTTGTTTTAAGGCACTTGTTTTTTAATTGTCATTACTTTATGAGAAGAATTCCCGTTAATCTACTGACTTCTGCATTTATTAGGCAATGGATTCTTATAAGTTCTGTCAAAAGTGAGGGCTACTGTTGCCTCATAAAAACCTTGCAGAACAAGGGAAACTGGTGTGGAAGGTAAATGTGCTCCTGGCTTTGTGACTAGGATACGACTGTGAAGGGACTGAAGCAGATTTTGGACTAGTCTCACATTTTTTTCTTTTTCTTGAATCCTCTGACAGTGGTGTTTGCAAGACATAAGACATTTACCAAACAGAGGCGAAGACTGCAGAAATGGTGGTTCTGTCCTTTCTGCACATCATTTCTTCAAGCATACTTCTGCTGTGATGCAAATAGAAGCCTTAAATTAGCTAATGGGCCAGTGGGCCGGATGAGTAGTGAGGTGATTATTCTTCCTGATGGCTAAAAATTGTAACACACCCTTTTTTGTCACCTTACTTCTTCCACACCCCATTCTAACCTGTTGGAGATGTTTGTCTCATCTGTGTGTTATGCCTGGGTTTTTGGACTGTGTAAGCTCTTTCCAGCAGAGGCTGTCATTTGTTGTGCTGGTATGATGTCTAGAACAATGAGGACTCATAGCACTATTGCACTTATAAGGAGTAATATTGCTTCTCAGTACTGGGCTCTTTTGCATATTGGACCAAGTGGTTTTGTTCTTGAGGGCAGAAAATGTGGGGTTTTGTTTATGACAGATCTTCCCTCAAAATATTTTTCCTTTAACTGTCTTGGAACAAAGCTGATTTACTCCCATTTTCCAGAGTTTCTGCAAATTGAGTCCATTGCAACCTAAAAAAGGAGGGTTACAGTCTGAAATCATTGTACAGTTTTGAACAACAGCGAAAAAAATCCAGTTGTTACTTAGTTTTAGATAAAATCTAGAGTAAGAACATCTAAAATAAATGATAATTTATTCCAAAGATTCTTTCAACCAAAAAGCAGCATTGATTCTACCTGTAGTGGCATAGTTGTTTTTTTTGGCTGGGAGGAATAACACGTGGCTGTAGGGACATATGTAGGAGTAGCTGCAATTTTCTGTTTTTCATATGTACTTCTAGAAGAAAGAAGATGCATAGAAAACAAAAGATGCAGGTTATTTTTTCACATACTTGCTGCATTTTAATACTGGCACAGAAAATGTGCAACAGCGTGAATGTACTTGGAGAGTTCAGTGGTTACTGAGATTTTCAAGCAAGTGCCTAGTGTATAATATATGATTAATTTCAATTGATTTGTTTGAAGTAAGCTGGAAGGCACCTTACTGTAACACTTTAAGACAATAGTTTTTCTTAAAGCTTATTGGATTATTTTTTTTTCTTGCCTTCTCCCAGCACACTGAATTTATAAAATGGCAATATTGAACTGTACTGAGTGATTTTTCTTTTGAAAAAAAAGTGTACGTATCTTGAGGGTATGTTTTAGTTGCTTGAATATGAAAATCTGACTTCTGATCTGTAGTGTGGCCACACACCACCTGTTTGCCTCACAAAATCAGCGAACTTCCATGCTTCTGTTTGCATACTCAGTGGTCATAACCTTCTGAAGAGGTTATTGGTATGATTTACCTACTTTTTATACTTGGCCTGTGATTTGATAAGAATTTCATTTGTTAAATTTATTTGGATGATTATGTTTTACTAAATTTAATCTCAAAACATCCTCATTGCACTTTATTGTCAGTGACGGTAAATTCTCTTGAGCAATAGAATTGCATATACATAGTCTGTGACAACCTATTTTTGTTAGTTTGTGTTGTTTTCAGTAGCTTGATTCCATCAAAAGCCATGTTGGCTTTAAAGAAAGCATTGGTAGAGGAAAGCTTAAGGTAACCAGGGGTTTGCTTAAGACAAATACACTGTCAAAATGATCAAACTTTTTCTTTAATGAGCTTGTTGAGGTATTGAAGAGCAACTCAGGACTGAAGAAAACGCATTCAGTCAATCCGTGTTTTAAATGTTTGGTGGTTTTTTTCACACGTGTGCACTTGACTTTCCTTAGACTTTACCAAAAGCAGTGATCTCTAATGATCTCACGTGATTGGCAGCCCAGATTCATCTGCAAAACAGCACTGTGCCTTGCAGCACTGTACTGGGGTGTGTGCTTAGCTCTGACTCAGAGATCGTCATCATTTCCTGCAGCAGCTAGTTAGCCTAATGCCGTGTAGCCTGAGATGTGACAAAATCACAGCATGAGACGATACGGCTACAGGCATTTGGATTACTAAAGCTGGACTTGTAAAGGATATTACGTGTAGCTTTGTATTGCATTGCAGCATGATTCCTGTCTCCACCACCGATGAATGACATGTTTCTACTTTCCTACAGTGATAACGTGTACTGAGAGACATTAGTGAATAGGAAGACCAGAATTTGTCCTGTGGAGAGAATGACTCTATTATCTGTTTTAAAGATACGGTTAATATAACAAGTCAGAATTTAAAAGCAGAGTATTATTTTCTGGAATTATTACTATAACTTTTTTTTAGAGCCGTGAGTGGATGGTGTTTTGGTGGCTATCTGCTGAGCTGTATTATCAAACCTGAGAGTATCACTAATGTGATGTTCAGTCCAGCCTCGGTCTTACAGAAACAATTGTGAGTTTAGCAGATTTTTGCAAATTCATAATGTACCTCTCCTATGTTAAATGGGTGTGAACCTGCTATTCTTGTCTTTGAGTTTGTTTCCTGGAAAAAAAAAAATTAAAGAAATTAAAGACAGCAAGGTATGCTATTTCTCTGAAGAATATGAAGAAATAAAGAACTGGTGTCAATCAGTAAACAGTCTCCACAATCACATGAAATGTAGTGCAACACTTTGGAAGGAAGAGAACGTAGAATGGTTTGGTTGGAAGCGACCTTAAAGATCATGTGGTTCCAACCCCCTGCCATGGGCAGGGACACCTTCCACCAGAGCAGGTTGCTCAAAGCCCCATCCAACCTGGCCGTGAACACTTCCAGCAATGGGGATCAGATTACATTGCTATTTCACCAAATTGTGGGAGGAAATAGGAATTGTTGAATGCCAGT
>NW_009605659.1:0-5255 GCF_000690535.1 Cariama cristata | reverse complement strand
TGCGAGTTGGGGGGGGGGGGGGGGTGTTTATTGGTCACTTTTTAAAATGTCATTGTCATTACATTCCTGTATCAGATGAATTTATGCTAGTCACAATGAGGCAAGAGATTATACATCCCCATAGAGCTCTGTAATCAATTTAAGCTAAGTTGAAAAAACAATCAGTCACTTTTTAATTGGTCACACACCCATATATACATCAAACTAGTTGTCCAGCCCTTCTAAACTGTGTGCTACCATTACTTGCGCAGACTTTCTCAGGGTTTTGAAAGACTGAAAAATATTTTGATTTAATATTTAGTTACCCATTTCTAGAAGAGAGATTATTAAAAGGCATGCGATTGTGTTAACACTGATTTATGTGAATGCTTTATATTTAATTCATGTCTTCAAAGGTAAACTGTTTATATGCGTAGTGGTAATTTTTACAGTTATGATTTGAAGAAAGGGTATTCCCAATGAATATATCTGCTCTTTTATATTCAAGACATTTGGGGAAGTGACTTTTCTGAGATTATTTTGTCTTTGAGATGTATGCCTGCATTTGGCTTTCAAACTGAATGCAGTCTTAGGTCATTTGTAATGATTGTTTGAAAAGCTGAGCTAGAGCTTGTGTTAATAGAAAGTCTAATGTTTGATTAAACCACTGAACCGAATTAGAGGTTTGGAGCCTCTATTTTGCAAAATCCAGGAAATTAAGAATTAATGTTCAAACTCTCAGTATATTCTTCCTTACTACTGAGAAGGTTAGAAGATCACAGAATGCTATGTGTCGTAGTTCCACTTGAACCTGCCTGCATTACATCAAATGGACAGTATGTGGAAGTTGTGCCAAAGCAAGTTTTCAGTGGAACAGAGTAGTTGTATGTTAAAACTACTGAATTCATCTTAAACTGTAGATTCAACTTTCAGTTCTCTTCATCCATGCTGCGTAAAATGACTGGTAATCTGCAAGACTACTTTCTGTGATGGGATCACTGGTGTGAATCTCAAAATAATAATGATGACTGTGTAACCTCATGGCAGTACAACTTACAGAAATGTGTGGATAGCCTTGGTTTTAGCTTGTCTACTTAAGAGTTAATTACTAGCATAGTGTTATGTCTTGGAGAAGTTGAGGAACATAATGTGATGTGGTGGTACTTCAAGACGTAGTTGAGGAAAGGGGGAAATTTGCTCATTGTGGATCCCACTGTACTGTTGTAATGACAATTTGAGTGTTTCTTAGGTCTAAATCCAATGCAAGTCATAAGCACAAATTCTAATTCAAACCAGTTGTGATCCATGGAAGCAAAAAATGTGAGATTTTTTTCTGATTTTTCTTGTGAGTCCATTACTCGTGTTTGAGATAACAACTTTTGTGTAATTAACCGTTTATAAACAACAAAGACTTATGTAAAATCATTTTTTGTAGGAGAGTTCCAACTCTCCTTGTTGACAACTTTGATTGACAACCCTTTCAGGTTTACTCGCTCCACCATCATGTCTCTGCTGTCCTGGACACTGCTGTTCCAAGGTGGAATTTTAACTGAAGTTAAAAAGCCAGACAGATCTGTTCATGCAGGATTATGAAGTCTTGAGATTTTTTTTTAAAAAACTATGCAATACTAGAATTCTTGCAGGGATCAATGGGTAAAGAAGAAAGACCGTACATTGAATTGCACTGTTCAGCTTTGTTGTGTGTGTCCAAGCCGACATTCCTCTTTATTTGGAATTTGTTACTGCTGTATAAATTTTAGCACTTTCTTTTCTAATGCAGAAATGATCATGGATAGAAATTAATTTTTGTCTGTTTTTAGATGTTTAGGATTCACGTTAAATCTTTCCATTGCCAAAATAGGGCTTGAAATGTGACCTTCCAAGGAAACTATCAAACAAACCCCAAAGTAAAAAACCAAATCCACCACCAACAAAACTTTACCTCAAACACTGAAAACTGAGTTCTCGAGTCATTGTATGAATCCAGAGCTAGAACTTGGAAGAATAATTGCATGTACTACATCATACAGTTATAACAGTTGACAACACACTCACTTTGGTTTCCTTTCCTTTAGTTTGTCTGTAGTCCTGCTTGTATTGGAGCAGATCCTGTTTAAACAGTTAAGTTTTAATACAGATGTATGCCATCCTGTATTGCCTAGTTTGACAGGCAATATTTCCTGTGGCACGTCAGGTTGTTCTTGTTACTACCAGCAGCCTTGCTAGATGTGGCACCTAAAGCTGTCGCATCAGATAGACTGTAGGCTTTCGTAGCTGTGGACAGTTAAGTTAACCAATGTGTTCAAAATTAAAATGTTAACTATAATTATCACTGCTTACTTTTTTTGTCTCTACAGTGGATGTTGCTTTGCTAGTAGTTTTATGTGATACTTCATTCTTGACACACCAGGGTGAATTAAACAAATCTTTGTTGTGAAATTGTTCCTCTTCACAATATTAGCTCATAGCTATTTGTACCCTATAAATCATATCTGTGCACTCGTTTTCTTCCTTTTCTTCTTTCCTGTACCCTGAGTCACTGGCATTTGCTTTCATGAATCCTCTGTGACCTACTTCTATTTGTGAGCAATTAGTACATTACTTTGGTAGTAAAATACTCCTTTCCTGGTATGGGTATTTTTACAGGGCAAAGTATATGCAAAATTTGTTTTCATAAATTGCTTGCATACTCTGTGCTGTGTTTTAAGATAGATTTAGTCTTTTCTCTAAATTCTTGTGGGATACTGTATCACTGTATAGATTTAAGTCTAGTATAGAAAAGTATACTAGGGATGAAAGTTGATTTTAAATTGTCATTTAGCCTTGTTTCTGTGTTCTTGAGTTTTCACGAGAAAATAAGGTTTATTGGCTACTGAAGGGATTGGGAGAACCATAAATGAGAAATTAGGCTTACTTGGTTCTGAAAATTCAAAGTTTCTGTAAAACAATATTCACAGAAAGAAATCTTCATAAAGACTGAGGACAAATTTTGTGGACCAGCTTCATTCCTGGAGGTACATTCCGTTTCATTAGAGCTGTAGTTGGGGACTTGTAATGTTGAGTGCGTACTGGTGGTTTTGCTAGGAAAACACTACTCACTTTCCAGTTTTGCTTAGCAGGAATTTCATTAGACGTAACCATGTGGATAAACTTAAGGTCAGATTGTGCTATAGTGCTGGGTCACCAGTTGTGGGAAAGAACTTGAAGTATACCATTGCAGAGAAGAATAATTCCCCTCATTGTGGATAACACATCATCTCTTCTCAGAGCCTGTATGAGAGATTGAAACCCAGCACTGTTGTGTTTTGATCTCCAGAAAACCTGTCTTAGATTTTAAGGATTTTTTTTTAGATTTTAGGGCTTAGATTTTAATGCTTAAGGGATTCTAAAGTTGTGCAATGTTTCTGGTTCAGAGATGTGGGTACTAGGATCATTAAAGTGACATAGCATGTCAGGGGGAAGGGAGCATTTGGTGGCATAACATGAACGCTTTATCAGTACTTAATTGGGACGGCCTAGATAAGTTGTTTCTGACCTCACTGTTTGAGTAATCCAGTCACTTGAAACGTACGCCACTGAAACTTTTTTTAATACTGCACTGTACTATTTTTAATAGTATAAATGTGCATGTATATGTAAGTGCCAGGTCTGTGGCAGCAAACTGAAACACGTAAATCATCTGATCTTTCCTGGCTTGTGTCGTGCTTGATGATTAAGCATTACCAAAAAAAAAAAATAATAGAGGGAGTGGATGTCAGAAGCCTTATGTTGTCATCCCTGCTGATGACTATGCCTGGAGATGTTTGAATTGCTTCACTGGAGATTATTCAGACATTTCCAATTACCTCACCGTGACTTTGCAGCAAAGCAGTGTAATCGGCATGTGTAATAGATAGCCTTCCTCAATAGCTGTACTGCCGTGTGGAGCTGAAGTTTGCTCTCAGACCTAGTCTACACACTGGGTTTTATATGGGGTAATTATTTGAGCTATAGCTAGGCAGTTAATTTTGCTGACGTAGCTTTGTTAGTACAGGATTATGGTTGAAAAAGACAGTTTGTATTCTCATGATTCATTTTTATTTCTGCCTGGGAAAATCTGAACCAGTAGAAGACTTTGACCCTAAAGTTTAACTATGTCTGTAGAAGGGAGAATATGCTTGTGTAGCTATACCAGTATAGATACGCAGCTGACTCTTAAGTGTGGATACTGTATAACTAATAAAAATTTGTGGTGGGAAGAAATGCTTGTTGTAGTTTATGTAGTTCTGTAAATGGTGTCAGCTATGTGCCAGTGCATATTTCATTTATTTCTGTTAAATTTCTCATGAAACTTTGTTAAATAAAAAATAATAATCAACAGTTACATCAGTTGCATAAGCGCAATTTTCATCTGGAAAAAAGGCAGATGAGGCAAGTTTTTTATATTGGTTATTTATTGTTTTACTATTAAAGGGATGTGGCTGTGTTTGGGAACTCCAAGGACAAATGGACTCTGATTTGTTGCAGCTCCGTATGATGGATGGGGAGTGCCACCTTGCTGGCTGCACGTATCTGTCCAATGATATCTTAACGTTGTGACCATGGAGTGTTTGGTCACTTACATTTCAGCATGACTTTGCAGGCGGCTGGTTCCTACTGAACAAACAGCCTCTTCATGAAAGCCGCCATAGCTGGCATTAATTGATGCCCTCTTCGGCAGACTCAAGAGACACCACCAGCTGAATGAGCACAATGAAAGGACTCCGCACACACACACCCCCGGCCCCCTGGGAAAATAACGCTTCTAGATGCTTAATTATGATTTAATTAAAAGATTTTTGGTCAGCTGACAGTGGGAGGGAAGGAGAATGTGGATCTCAGTAAAGAGAGGGGGTCTTTTGTTTGCAAACTGAATTTCTGAACTGTAGTCAATGTGTGCACGCTCAAATGTGGGGCATTGATGCTACCAGAAGTCTTGTGGGAATAGATGTAGTTTTCAGGTTGAATGCCTCCTGCTTAATTGTTTGTATTCTGGCTCCTAACCAGTAAAGGGCATAGTTTTCAAACATCCTTTTTTTTTTTTAAAGAATTTTTTATTTTTTTTTTTTAATTTCCTCAATTCCAGTGTATTAGCTGCTTAAACACTACTAACTACTTATGTCTAAACAAAAGACAGTGCAGAATATTAATTGCAAAATGTTTATTACTTGTCTGGAAGGTGTGATACTTCAACTATATAATATTGCCT
The DNA here is from genome assembly GCF_000690535.1 of Cariama cristata. Taxonomy (NCBI): domain Eukaryota; kingdom Metazoa; phylum Chordata; class Aves; order Cariamiformes; family Cariamidae; genus Cariama; species Cariama cristata. Next base: position 49 of record NW_009605659.1, on the reverse strand, counting down.
CTTGCCTTTTAAAAAAGTTCAGAAATAAAAAGGAACAGGACCATTTTCC
>NW_009605658.1:0-730 GCF_000690535.1 Cariama cristata | reverse complement strand
TTCCTCCAGTCCTTGGGTACCTCTCCCAGTTGCCATGATTTTTCGAGCCATCTAAAAGCAAGGGAATGTGTACATTTTTTCAGAGCTCTTTTTCTATGGAGTTTTCAGGGCACATTGTCAGGTTGTACATAAAAGATAATAATTTGCCGTGTTTTTTTCCAGAAAGTTCAGATAGGACAAACTTTCCCTGTACCAAAGAGAAAAACTAAAATGGTGGAGCTGAGACAGACATGCTGGTCATAATATGAGAGGTGGATGGGAAGGAACCTGTACCTGACAGTGCAATTGGAACAATGGAAAGCAAGACAGTGCACAACGAACTTCAAGGAGGTCCATCTACATGTCAAATTATGTGTGCTTTTTGAAGCTGTGAGAGTAAGCACGGTCTGAGTAACTGTTGGTTTTCTTTCTTTGTTTTTAATTCCCCTCATATCTGAAACAAATTTTTCCTGAGTGGTTGATTGAATGTTATTTAGTTCGAATGTCTCATGGATAAATAAATCCTGCAAGGTAGAGCTCAGTGCTGCTTGCTCAGAGCTATCAACCAGTAGTATCAACCTCACAAGACTGGATAGGATGCAGTGCTTGCTAGCAGTAATGGGAAATTAGAAATTGGAAAGTGAGTATCTTTTGAAACTTCTTTTTACTGTATAGAGGAGTGAAAACCAGACAGACGTGTTTATCCAAATCAGTCTTTGGAACATATATTAAAAACAAAAGAAAAAAATCA
>NW_009605657.1:0-6786 GCF_000690535.1 Cariama cristata | reverse complement strand
GCGCGGAAACTTCAAGGCAGGTCGCCGTCGTCTCTGTGTCTTCCTCTCTGCCCTGCCTCGGCCGCGAACGAGCGGCGTCGAGGGATCTTCCAAACTGCCGAGGGACAAGAGCGAATCCTGGACCTTCAAAGTGAAAGCCAGAACTAGTTGAGGAATTTCCAGTTTTAGTAAATCATCCGCCTGTAATTAGGAAATTCATGTTTGTAAAGCGCTTCACAGATGAAATATGCAAAGGACGGGAATGTCTAGGTGTTATTAAAATACTAGCTGAGCCAGATTTTTATGGGAGCTTGCTGTGTACTTTGATGGAACAGGATTGGTCTCCGAGTGCGGATTAAAAGGAGGAGATGTAAAAAATGGTAATAAAATGCAGGGTTGTGGCACTGATTTTCACGGTGCAATTGCATCGCAGGGTTCACGGACCTATGTTTTTCTATATGGCTAAAAAGTACTATAATGGGTAAAGGGAGTAAACTCCAACATCTAAAGGCTGATCTGTACCTTCTGGGGGCTTTTTAGAGCCGATAAAATTGGTGTGCCGTGTGGAGAGGATTTTTGCGTGAATAAGGTTTGTGTTCTAGTCAGTGGAACAGAACTGAGTTATGGTATTGTAGCCTAAGTACTGTAATTCTGCTGTTTGAAACAATGAAGTTGGGGCACACAGAATAGCGAGTTAACGCTTATGCGACCCCATATCCTCTTTTCCCCTAAAGTACACAGGCTCAGTGTAGGCAGCTGCTGTGCTAGCTTCTCTTGCGTCTGCGTGGAAGGACTAGTCCTGGCGAAGAAAGCCTGCCTTCCGCTCTGGCTGCGTAAGGCAGCTAGTTATGATGGTGGTTTCTGCTGTGCGGCCTCCTGTCCCGTGAGGAAGCGGGCTGAGGAACCGCTGAATGCCAGCATTCCTGGAGCTGAAGTTCATGTGGATCACGTGCCTGCAGCTAACATCCCTTTCCTGTATTACTGCAGGTTAAACGATTCCAAACTGAGGTGGCCACTGCATGTTGCAATAAGGGCACGCAGGACAGGGGTGCTGGTAACAGGCTGAATTTTCCTTCCTGACCCCGGCTGCCTTACATTAAAGTTGCATACTCCTGTCCGATGGTAAAGCCTGCCACTGCCCATTTCAGGGGCAAGTCATTTTGCTCTCATGATGCGTCAGAAGTGCTAGATCGCTACGCTTTGTACAGACGGAAGCGTTTGCTGGTGGAAGGTTATTCCTGAGGTGTGCAGTATTTTTTGTTCAGCGTGTCAAATATGCCTAAAAGCATCATTCACTCCAGGGCAGAAGGTGGGTCCAGCAACGGCAGTCCTGTAAGAGAACAAAATGACCTTAACAGAGGGGGCCGTAAGGACTCTGGAACAAACCCGACAGCTCACACTGCCACAGAGTGAGAGGGTGTTGAACAGGAATGGGATGTGAAACAGGATCTTACGATTCAGCTTTGCCTCTGAAAGGCTCAAGATAGAAAAAAAAAAAAACAACTCCAGGAGAGTAGGAAAAGAAAAGCCTTGTTGCTCTCATCAGGCTGGCAGAAACTTGGAAAGAAAGACCATTCCTCGTTGTCTTCTGCAGAATCAGGTGCAGCAAAAGGGTTAATGAGGCAGTGAGAAATTGTCTGACTCCTTTACTGGTGGTTCCTTGCCTTTCCCATTTAGTTTTGATCTCATTTTACATGTATTTCCTATGGGAATGTCTGTACCTACTTTGTTCTGGCAAAGAACAATACAGGAAGAGCAGGGTGTGATGTGAAGAGACATCTTATGCTCCCCACAGGTCAAGCTGCTCCAACTTGTCTGACTGCCTGTATCTATCCAGCATCCAAGCCTGGCTTTGTGCAATGACATTGGAAGGTGGTCATTCTGTCTTTCCTTGACTACATCTCTGCGTATGGAAAACTGGCTCTGCCTCCCCAGCACAGCCCCCAAGGCAGAGTTGCCAGCGAGAGAATGAAGATGCTGGCAGTTTGGTTGAAGGCAGTAAAATTAAGATTAAGGACACCAACACTTGACTTTGGTAGGATAAGCCTATCAGATGAGCATGTATATAACCTGTGGTTAAAAAGCTGGCATTAGAAATTTACATTGTTAAATCTCAAGTTTAACCCTTAGGAATTTTATTTCAGGCTGTCTGCAGGCTCAGGAAACTGCCACCAAAGCTTCAGAAGTTTGAAAGCTTAAGCATATAAGTACCTACCTGAAGCAAAGTTTGGGCCCTGCCGTGCTGCATCCCAAAAGGCAACTGAATGCAGGCAACCCTTTGCCTTTCCTCCAAGGATCTTAAAGCATTCTGCAGAGGAAGGTACTTTTATTATCTCATTTTTACAGATAAGAATGCTATGGCATAAAGGAGTCAAGCGCCTGATCTAAGGTTAGATAGCAAGACAGCAGCAGTGGCACAAAGCAAACCTGGTTCCTTCACTCTGGTGCCATTTGTCACTGAACTTGACTGCCTAGTGCTCGGCCTCCTTCCTCTCCTTCTCTCCTTCTTTTAATTATTCCATGAGAAAGGGAGATGGGGAAGTATGCATGAGTTCAACAACTACAGATGGTGATAAAATGAAAGTGCAAACTCAGCAGACAGTATATTCTGTTATCTCTGGGGAGGCAATAGGAGGCAGTGGCATACAGGCTGCTTCAGAGATCTCCTGCCTGGTGAAGTCAAATCTTCTCCTTCAGTTGACTGCGCCTGCAAACTCGCAAGCCTCAACAGTCACATGCAGAAAGGCTGTGTCATTAAAATATCAAATTGGAGGGAAGGACAGCTGTTCCTCTCTTCACTCCCTTCCCTACAGAACAGTGATATATGAGGTCTTCTATAATTTCTGAAACGAGCATATCGCACCATTTAAAGCTTAAAATGTAATAAGCATGATCTTCTGTAGTCCAGAGGCTGTTTCTATACTGCTGTGTCAGTGCACAGCTCTCAGCAGGCTCTGTTTCTGAAGCACAACCTTCCTTGACAGGATGCTATCCAGAACATCACTGCATGGCATGTACTTCTTTGGCTTGTTTTATTAATTGCAGAACTTCAAAGTTGATGATACTTTTGACAGCTGCCTAACCCCCAAAAGGAGATTTATGAGCTTAACATTTCAGGCTGTATTGAAAAGTCTAAGCCCAGGTATAGACTAGTTTATTTTTACCCATTGCAGAATTACAAGCCGGAGTGATGGGAAATTGGCTGTACTCTGGCATTTCACGTTAACTTTTTCTCTTCCTTCATTTTGTAGAAGTGTGAAAGTAAATTACTAAGTCTTTTGTGATAAGAACAGCATTTCTTATTATAGGGTTGGACAGTGAGGTGTCTGTTTCTTTTTTTTTTTTCTTTTTTTTTTTTTTTGAGCTGAGCTACCGGAATGAAATTGCAGCCCTGATATTTTTAATAAACAAAATGATGCAAGACTTTATCTTGAATACCTTGAATCTAAAACAAATAAAAATATATTTCCTGCTTTCATAATTCATATAGCAGGGAAGTGGAGGAAGTCTTAGAAAACTGTATTTGAGACACAGAATTAATTTCTTTCAAAAGCATTTAAATGGAAAAAATGTAGGGATTTGGATTCAGGATATTTTGTTTTCCACAGTGAAGTTGCTTTTACTTTTTAGATCACTCTCAGGACAATTTACTTATTTTTCCTGAGGTTACAGTTCAAAAGAATACAGTCTAAGTGAGATGAGTAAAGGCAGGCTGCAACTGGTAATCTATTGAACCATCACTGTCTGGAGAAGTTATTCTTTGTTGTGATGCTGAACAGCAACGCTGCTTTCCCGGCTCCTCTTCCTATGTTCCTGTTAATCTTATTTTGTGAGGTTTAGTTGTTGGTCCCTTATACTTGTTGCTTTCTAACATTTTGCCTCAACAAACATTGATGAAGTCCTAGGACATAATTTGACTGGTAACGTTACAGACTTCTGCAATGCTTGTTTACCTTTACAGATGTATGAATAGTGGAAGGGGCTACTTGAGCTTATAGGTCACTCTCTCATGGGTGTTTCTTTCTTTTGTACCTAGCTTTTCATGAAAGTATAAAGCTGAATAACCAAATCATGTTGTGAATAATCAAATCATCCCTAGTTAGCATGCATAGAATGAAGTGCTTGAAAAACTACCTTTCTATTTAGCAGGAGTATTCAGACTTTAGTCAAAACAGTTTGTAGATCTAGACTTTCATTTGAAAGTAAGTTGTTCAGTTTGTATTTGAACAGCTTTTGACATGAGAGAAAGCTTCTTACTTTCAGGTTTTCTGTTGAAGCCACTGAAGGAACTGGCACTTTTGATAAAGATGACTTGTAAGTAGAGTAGTGAACTCTTGATGTGCTTTTGTAAGCTATAAGTTCTGCGAACTCTTGATCTGCTTCCTTCAGTTTCTTGCATCTGATGTGTACTGCCTTGCTTCTGAATGCCACCTATGCAACCAGTACCGTTGACATATGAAATCTGGAGTAATTCTTTACTTCACAGGGCTGGTGATACATGCTTGTGTGATCCATTTGGGAAGACTGTGGTGTGGTCTGTTTGAATAATAGCTGCCAATGCTGGGCTATACTGCTTTGACTACTTTATCCAACAACTTCCTTTTTAATGTGCACACACCCAAACTACAAACAGGTATGTCAGGAGGAAACTGTCTTCCAGTGAAATCAGTGGGGGCTGCATAGGTAAACCCCTCTGCAGTGCTTTGAAAATGCAGGTACATCTATAGACTACCATTAAAGAAAATTATGATGACGTATATTTATATTACAGTACAGCCTGGAAGTCTTGATGTGCTAGATGTAAGGTAAAAGCATGGGAAGAGACTATCCCTGCCTTGAAGGCTTAACCAATGTCATGTGGCAGTTTAGGGGCACAACAAAGATCAGTACCAAGAATACCGATTTCCAACTTCTCATCTTTGAACTGAGCCTTTAACAACTTGTTTTTGTTTGTTTGTTATGTGCCTACAACTCTAAGGATGGAAAAGAATCCCTCTCCCTTTATACCTTATGTTTCAGATTTTCTTTTCTTACTGAATGCTATTTAGTATAAATGAAGAAGAACAAAAATAATTGAAAAAGCAGAAAACAACTTTTTTTCCTTATAATGTGCATAATAGATATACAAAGCTTTGATTCTAAGTAAGTCAGTGGAGATGCACTAGTATGCTTTGAGGAAAAAAATAGGAGAAAGATCAGACTCAAATGATGGCTACAACACTACTGTTGTTCATGTGGACACCAGGGATACAGCCAGGAGCAGTCTGGGGAGTACCAAGGAGGATTACAGAGCTCTGGGGGTGGCGGTAAGGGACTCTGGAGCGCAGGCAGTTTATTCATCAGTCCTGGTCAAAGGGAAGGGGTTTCAAAGGGCCAGTTGAATGCAGCGAATCAACAAACGATTATAGGACTGGTACCACAGCCAGGGGTTCAGCTACTTAGACCATGGGACTCACTTTGAGAAACCTGGTTTACTGGGGGCTGATGGGGACCATCTGTCAGAGAAGGGGAAGAGCATCTTTGGTTGATGAAGAGCATCTTTGGCTTGCCAAGTTGGTGAAGAGGGCTTTAAATTAAAGTTACCACAGGAGGGGAACCTCAATCCATCCCACTCCTACCAGTTTGATGCCAGTGCCAGCAACAGATGCCCAGAGCCTGGAGAGGGATCACAGGTCAGCAGGAGAGCACCTGAAAAGCACCACAAAGGAATCCCAGCCACTCCAGCCAGGGGTCCCCAGCCACTCCAGCTGGTAAATCAGCTTCACTGGGGGCCCAACTTAGATGCCTCTGTGCAAATGCACGTAGCATGGGGGATAAACAAGAGGAGTTAGAGACGTGCGCACGTCTGCAGGGCTGTGATCTTATTGGCATCACAGAGACATGGTGGGATGGCTCCTATGACTGGACTGTTGGAATGGAAGGACAGAGGCGTTCTCGGAAGGACAGGCAGGGGAGACAAGGAGGAGGTGTCACTCGCTATGTCAATGACCAGCTGGAGTCCATGGTGCTCTGCCTGGGGATGGATGAGGAGCCAGCTGAGAGCTTACGGGTCAGGATTAAAGGGAGGGCAGGGACAGGCAATGTTATAGTGGGGGTCTGCTACCGGCCACCCGACCAGCAAGACTGAGTGATGAGACCCTCTATAGACAGATAGAAGTAGCCTCACTTTTACAAGCCCTGGTCCTTATGGGGGACTTCAACCACCTCTATATCTGTTGGAGGGACAACACAGCAGGGCATCAGCAACCCAGGAGGTTCCTGGAATGCACTGATGATAACCTCCTTCTCCAAGTGACAGAGGAACCAACGAGGAGGGGTGCTATTGCTGCACCTTGTTCTCAGCAACAAGGAGGGACTGGTGGGGAATGTGAAGTTCAAGGGCAACCTTGACTGCAGTGACCATGAAATGGTGGAGTTCAAGTTCCCTAGGGCAGTGAGGAGGGCACACAGCAAGCTCATTCCCCTGGACTTCAGGAGAGCAGACTTTGGCCTCTTCAGGGCACTGCTTGCTAGATACCATGGGATCCGGAGGAGATACCAGAGGGGAGAGGGACCCAAGAAAGCTGGTTAATATTCAAGGATCACCTCCTCCAAGCTCAGGAGCGATGCATCCCAACCAAGAGGAAGTCTGGCAAAAACACCAGGAGGATCTACCGTACAATCTCAAACACAAAAAGGAAGCCTACAGAGGGTGGAAGCAAGGACAGGTAGCCTGGGAGGAATACAGAGAAATTGTCTGAGCAGTCAGGGATCAGCTTAGGAAAGCCAACGCTCTGACAGAATTAAATCCAGCCAGGGACATCAAGG
>NW_009605656.1:8289-22240 GCF_000690535.1 Cariama cristata | reverse complement strand
CTGAGGGACTATCTCTGTAACCTTCACCAATGGTTTTTAAAACAGCTTCTGGGTGGTACATATGCACACCTATAATCAAAGACTCCTACTAACCTATCCTGTCCTTTGCAAAAATAACATTTCCTTTATTTTCCGTTATTTACAAGGAACTTGAACCAGCTATCCTGCTCAAAGACCAAGCCCTGAGTCCCTAGAGAGCCACTGCTTTGTTTTCACAAGGCACAAAACTCCTGGGCTTCAGCAGGGAGAATTATAGCCGTTAGCTGCTTCTCCACAAAAACCCAGCACAGAAAGCGTTAGAACTCCAAGTCCTATTGATTTTACCAAGTGACTTGAAACAACAATTAACCTTTCTAACTATGCGTCTTTCTTTAAAATGCATCTCGGTGGCTTTTCAAAGTTTGCTTTTAAAAATTAATGAATCGATGCAATTTTACATCTATTGACCAATTTAAAATGTCAAGGTTGTAGTAGGAAAGAACACTAAAGAGATGCAAATTCTGTTATGCAGGCACATGGGCACTGTTCTGTTGGACACTTGACTCTGAATACTCAGCTCTTAGCTTCGGTTCCTGTCTTTTTGTTATATCTCCTTTAATTCCCTTCATGAACATAGACGTCATATGCACTTATAACACCTTGGAAAACATCCTGGTCTTATTTAGCAATGTGTGTACTTATGTGCGTTTCCAGTTATGGAGATGAAATCTGTCACACACAGCATTTATTATTTAAACAGGGGCTCAGCACTTAGCTTTCATTCAGGCATACGCGTACAGTTACTTAAGGCTGAGCTCTACAAGCTCCTCAGCAAACTTAAAGTCCTACCAGGATTCAGTCTTTACTTAGATCTCCGTCTTGAACCAGCTTTTTTATTCCCTAACCACTCGTTAACAGTGTACTAGAGATTTCTTGCGCCTTTTCTTCTTTAGTGCCTACAAGACGACAGGCACTTTACAGAAAGGAGATAAAACACTACTCACCCCAAAGACACTGTGATATCTGAGCATAAGAGAAAGAAAGGAACCAACACAGTATATTCATGTCAATTTGAACTGAGGGTTTTTTTTCCCCATAACAACATGTAGTTTCTGCCTACAGGAGTCCCCTTTGCTGAGGCTGCCAAATGGTCGGAGCAATTATCTGCTGATTAACATGAGGCACCAAATCGGTTGGGTTTTAACCACCTAGACAGAATGGCAAAACCGAAATACCTAGGTTACTCAAGGATAGAAGCACCTATCCATGCAGATTTGATGCCAGCAAACAGCCATGTTTTAAGACTTCAAATTAGCTAAATCACCATTCACTTCAGTGATAGTTTGCTTAATTGAAAGTACAGACTGAAATTCTCAATAAAGTTGAGAGTTCTCAGAGTCTTGGGACTACTCCACCGTGTTTGTGTTGGCTTCTGGTTAAAATTGGGAAGGTAAACGCAAAAAAGAAAAAAAAAGCCCCCAAACTCCTCTCTTTATTGTAAGGAACAATATCCACATTAGTGGTAAAGAAATCACCACTTCAGCTATCTATATTCTTTGAATGGAAATAAATAAAAATAACAATCAGGACCCAGACAAACTACCAATAAGCCTGTGAAATGATCTCCAGTAATTCAGTGGGATGCAGATGAAGGCAAAGCATCTTCTAAGAGGATTTTGTGGTGTAAAGAGCCTCACGTCTACAATCTTGCTCGAGTAAGACTCTATCTTTCTTCCCTGGAAATTCTCCTCTCTTTCCCCTCTGATGTCCACAAGTTTCATCTTTCCCTTAGCTGCTTTCTCCTCCTCCACAGGAGCTGCAAGGGACATCGCTGTCCCATCTCATGCCTGTCTGGTGGCCCGGTGACCCTTGCTGAGAGGGAACTGAGCATCTTCAGTGAGCAAACACCCTTCAGAGGCACAGGAAACCGTGCACGATAAAACATTTTTTTCTTCCAAGGGCGACACCTTAGCCACATGCAAGTGGCTTTTGCTGGAGACTGTGAACCCAAATCTCTAAGAGAGGACCTGCCAAACTTGAACTTCCATCATGAAGGTATGAGATGGTTAAGTTAGTTCAAATTAAACTTCCCTTCAATTTAAGCAGCACTGTTATTTTAATAAAGACTAAACAAAATATTTTCCTCTAGGCCCATTCCCATGCCCCAGAAATAACAGAGAGATGTCCAGCCGGCAGTAGCAGCAGGGCAGGGGCACCCTGTTTTTATCTGGTGGCCTCCCCAAGGTATGCAGGATACAGCCTCCACACACTGCTCTGTGCTTCCTAAAGAAACATCTGGCTGCCTTAAAATATGAGGAAATGAAAGACTTAAGTGTTGGAATGGGGAAAAGAAGTCTGCATGCATCTTAATAACAGGCTAAAGTAGCTTATAATTAGCTCATACTAAGCACTGATGAAGGAAAAATCTTAAAGAAAAAGGAAGACTGAATTTTAAATTAATTAAGGTGATAGGAATGATCTGCATTTACTTGTCCTATAGATTAGTTTGCTGACTACTTTTTTTTTTTTCCTGGAGGGCCTTTTAATTATGCATAGAAATCTCATCAAATACAGATGAAGAAGGTCAGAACAATTAGTATAAAACAAACACTTCAGCATAATGTACCATAATGATTATTTTCGCAACAATCAGTTAGCAAGCTCCAAGAACGTCTGATGCATTTTAAACTAAGTCATTATCAGATTTTCCAAATAATCATAACAGTTCAGCAAATCACCAGGCTAAGCTCCCCGTGTAAGGGCATATTCCTTTAACTAGCTCTTCCTGGAGCATCAAATTTGCTTCACACACTGGCCTCACCGAAGAAGCTGCAACTTGGCACAAACCATGCTCAGAAAGGAGATATTTAAGGATAAAGTAAATTGGTACTGATATATAGATTTAGTCTACTGTTGCTGCCAGTCTTCAGTCTTTATGAGCCATCTCAAGTCCAAAAATCTCCTATTTGCATGATTTGCCGCATTACAGCTGTTCACATAAACCTGGCGTGGCAAGGTTCTGACCCCAGAGGATCTTCTGATCCTGGAGGCAGAAAGCCACGGTATCTCAGTGGCACGGGCAGAGTCTGCTCAGCTCAGCACCAACTCTCTGCAGTGCTGAGGAGCCTGTCTGCTCTCAGCTGTAGTTACACAGTGAGCTACGAACAACACTTGCAAACGTTAAAGCTGGCATTTCTTTGCTTTTATTGTGGGATCATTTTCTACTATCAGATCTAGGTCAAATTCCTGCAAATCCAAATTTCCTCATAGAGAAATTTTGGCTTTCTAGGGCTCTGTTGCCTACCTGCACAGATAATTTAAAATCTCCTGTGCCATCCCTGCCTGCCTTCATCCAATGCAGTCTGAAGTGTCAAATAGAGCACTTAAACAATTAACAGCAAGAATGAGAAATAGGAAGCAGGACTGGAAAAGAGATAAAACCTTAGGTTTCAAGCTTTAACCTCCGTCTTAACTTCACCAACTTTATGCTCAGCATTGCTGGAGACAGGAGCCCTCAGCCTGTGCTAACGAGAAACCGTGTTCCTAAAAGGTTTGTCAGGCTGTAGGTTGTCATGTTTTGGTTCATTTTTAAGGAACGGTCATGGCTGTTTTGCTGCCAGCTGCCTGACTACCACGCTCTCTAGCACGGCTAACACAGCAGCAGTCCTTCTCCCGGTCGCAGCTCCTTTTCCCTTTCCACAGGGACACCGTTGCTGTCCATGCATCATACCTGAAGCGCTGCATTTGACGCCACTCTGCTGTAGAGGCAGCTTCTTGTCCGTGGGAAGCACTCAGCAAATCTGTGGTGACAAGGAAGGAAGCATATGCAGAGATTTCATGTAATAAAATCCCAGACAGAGGATTTCAGAGACCACAGGTATCACGGAGACCTTGGAAATGGACTCAAATCTTCCTAGCTCCAAAGCAAGTCAACACCTACTTTTGTGTCCATGATGAATTAAGGGCATGCAGACTGGTGAATGGCTATGCAAACTGCCTCAGCTTTTTCTGTCAAAGCGTGTTTTCCCTAAACTGAAGAACCACAATACCACAACTGGCATTTCAGTGGCTTTTCCTAGTGGCACACAAACCGCTCCTGATCTCTCACCATGACCATTACCTTGCCCTGACCCTCACAACACTGCTGGTATTGTACTCGGTGCTTGGGCATCGTATAAAATCTATTTCCCTGGAAGAACGAGCATATGTTTAATGCCTGGACATCTGAAGTCCTTTGTGTGGTGGACTCAGGCTGTGCATGTGTGGGATCCATCAGCAGTGCTGCGAGGTCGGCTGGGGCACAGGAGCCACTGAACATTAGGAAAAACAAGAAAATTTGTCAGGAAGGCAACATCCCCTTGGTATGAGGACTTTCACTCCCCACCCATCTACCATGCACACAGGACCTATTTCAAATATCTGAGAATAACAATGGAAAACATCTCTGCGATTCAAAGTAAATGGGTATTTGTACGTTATTAGTGTTACAGGAATGACCTTTTTGTACAGCAATGTTAAGAATGAGATTTTGCCTTTAGGGTCTACTCCAGACCATACTGGGAGTTAATGGGAGTCTGTCCATTAGCTGTAAGGGATTGCATTAGGCCTTTACAAACAGGACTGTGCACCGAAAAGGTGAGGAGGACAGGGGATTGAGGGAGAGTGGGAGGGAAGGAGAGGGAAGAAGGACACATGTGGATGCTTCCTAGACACAACCCCCTACCTGTGTGCACCGTCACACCCGAGTAGTTGCCAGAAGACCTGCCACTTCTGTTGTCTGTTTTTGGAAATGGTCAAGGCAACGGCTTGTGCAGTCCCTGGATGTTTGGAAAGCTGCAGTAGCCGTTGCCCACACGTATGTCCCAGTCACCTATTTGTGAATTGGCTCCTATGACTTTTTATAGTTTGTACAGTCTTGGAAGAGTTTGGAATTCATTCATCATTGATTTATGCTACATTAATAGCAAGTCACCAGAGGAAATGTAAATAATTTTTCAAATGGATGCTGTAAATCTCCTTGATTAAGACTATAGTTAAATTTTGGGAATGAGCTTATACTCTTCCTTATAACTGGCTCATTAGCTTTTATCTCAGTTTTCGTTAACTGTGAACCAAAACACTATGGTGACAATTTTCTTAAACAAAGAGAATAAAGCAGCTGCCTACTTCTCTGCATAGCGCTTGAGAGGGTGCCAGCCACGAATCCTTCCCCCATGCTTCAGGAGGAAGGGCAAAATCTTCTTGGCCAATTGCTAACAAAACATATGACATTTGCTATGAAGGTTCCCTTGCTTCTGAAAATCTGGATCGTCCCTGCAGCCTCCTCTCTTTCCTTCTGTGCTCTTCACATTCCCTCCTGAACTCCGTCTCTTTGTCAGGATGGTGCCCCTCACCTTTGCATCTCTTTGACTATGAGCAGTAACAGGTAGCAATTCACATATCAAACCTTCTGGCTGGAACCCACTCGAAGATAATGTACAGCCTTCAGCTTGGAAGACCCCTGTCCTTTCCACAAGACGTGGCGTAAAGGGTACTTGGGGGATCTAAAGCTGAATCACAACTTCCACAAACAAGCAGAGCATCAAAGAGACATTCATGTCTCCCTAAGGAATCTGCAGCTCCATCAGACCCCAGGAAAAGTCTTAGCAAGTACCTCTCTTTCCATAACCACAACGTACTCCTACTCTCAGAAATGCAGTGTAACACAGATGATTTCTGGTCTATGTTACATGCAGTATATAGTCAACAATAAACCATTTAGGACCTCCTTCAATACTCTTTACTATCAAGAAGACGACTCCTAGGAAGTACGGTAGGAATCAGCTTGGATGGTGACATGGCAGCTCACAAACCAGACAACCTTGTGGACACCAAGTCATTCCCAAAGTGTGAACGCTCTGCATGGTTCATAAATGGTCTTTCCCCTTGCTCCAATTTTTTCTGACCCTTAAACTTTAACTGGTGGAAGTTTAGTCACCCACATTACACCTGCCTGGATGACTTGACATGACCAACCATGTAAAAAGAAGACTTTTAGTAATACAAATAGTACTTAAAGCACAATCTACCACCTATGCAGGTTGATAATGATTCTTTCCCCCTAAACATTTAGTGGCAGTAAATCTCATACAGCCAATGACTGGCAGAAGTACACCCCTTCAAGCTTAGAGACTGAACAATATGCCTGTTCCTCTACAAATGTATGTTTGTAGAGGTAGATTACGCATATACGTAAAACACACACACACATATATATATGTGTGTGTGTGTGTACGGTAGATTATGTGTATATATAAAACCAAATCAAGAAAAGAACTAATGTACCCGTTACATGGAGAGTCATCACCAACAGCTATATCTGTAAATGTAAATGTTGCATTCATTACTTCAGAAGATGAATTTTATAGACAACCTCACTGGGTTAATGCCTATATCAGGTTCTGTTCCTATATTCTTGGCATGTTTTTTGTCTCCAGATCTCAGCCATCTCATTGCTTTGCTTGTTATTTTTGAAATACAATAACAAGAATGCTGAAAGGAAAGGTGAGCAGAGGACACTGACAGCTGCTGAACTGTGCAATGAGGAAGTGATCAATCCAGGTTTGGTCCACTTAATTTTCAGCCAACATAACGAGTACATTTGTTTTGCTGTTCTTTTAAGCTTTGTTGTCAAGGATACAGCGATATCCTCTATGTCAGAAGATGAATCTGTTATGAAGAACTACTTTTCATTGGCATTTACTCAATCAAACTTGACATGAAGGCAGCATCTGTCCAATAATTTTTTACTTAAAGTAAAGTCATTATTTATAATATCCAGCTCAACAACAAAAAACATAAATCTTTCTGAAAGCCAGCTGGAGTGACATTGAATGCTACTTATTTTTTGTCTGAGAATGTCAGAAAGGAGGGCTCTGTAGTGGTCATGCACTGATATATTCTCTTATGATTGAGGTGAAGGGTTCAAATGCAGCATAGACCACAAGGGAGAGGATAAGTTTGATGATCTATATGCACAGGACCACCATAAATGTGGCTACTGAAGCTCACAGCAAAGAGGTGGGATGGTCGTCCCCAGCCTGTAAGCAGCACCTCCGTCACGCAGGCTGCATATCCAAGCCTAAACACTCATTCAAACAGCTACAACCTATGATGAGGTACATTACACAGCATATCTTCCCAAATCTATGCACGTTATTGCAAGCTGCTTCTGCTTAAAAAACAAACAGCCCCGTCAATGAGCTCTGCCCAGCACAACGTACTAAACATATGTCAGCTACACACACAGCAGAGCTATTATCTTTCCATCATTCGCTGACCACTTGTTTGAAAAATAAAATATTAGCTCTTCACTCCCTGCTCTCTTTTGAAGAATAAGTTGGGATCTAAGAAGAGATTTTATGGCAACTATGTGGTTTGGGCAGCATTTAACTCTCTTGCTCCCATGGGTGATGGCACAGGGAGGCTGATACACGGTCAAGATTTTTTTTGCAAAAACGTGGTTTTTGAGGCAGTCTCTCTCCACACCAGGATTGATTGAGATCTTTTCATTCTTAAGCAGTTCAGAAAAGAACTGACAGTAGAATTTATCAAAAATATATCTTGCTAGTCAAACCTGATTGGTTTTTTTTCAATAGACTTACCAAAGCAGATTCAAGGAATCTGTATTATATCTGGAGTGAAGTGACAGATACTCTCAGAGAAATTCTACCTTGAAAACCAATTAAATAGGCTTAGATAGAAGCACTTTCATGTGGCTGGAAATTAACTGAAAGGCAGCATACAAAAGGTAATGATGAATATTAATGTGCTAAGTTGATGGCAATATCTAATAGGGTGAGATTTTTATCTACTGTGGACAGGCAAATATTACAGAAAGACATTAAAACCCATGTGATTTAAATTAAGAAAAATCAGGTTAATATACACATAGGCTTGGAAGGAAACATGCTCAGCCGAAGTGTGAACTTTTAAAAGCGAGTAGAGATATGCTTACCCTGAGCATCCAGGATACAGCAGTAGATGTTCAGAGTGAGCACTGACCACCCACGACTCCGGTCTCTCCTTCTTTTGTGGCCATGTGCTGCCCACACTGCTGAAAACAGAGCTGCTGAGAAGGACTTTGGTGGGTTCTGGGGACCCCATGGGCCCTGTGCCCCACACTGCAACCTGGAGGTATGCAAACATCTGGTGTAACTTCAGTCTGCAGATGGGGATGTAACGCGTCGTAGGGGTTCAGAGATGTCACTCCTTCACCTTTTCTTTCAAGGCGATGCACCTGATTATGCATCACATAAATGATTAATATACACATAAACACATGTTCTTTATGATAGAACCTATACTCAATTATTTGCCTTTCTTCAATAGAATAGAAAGAAAAACAAAAAACTGAAAACATTTCTGTTTCACTTCAGGTTTTTTTTCAGTTACTTGACTCCGCATTGTCACATACATGTACATAAGTTTCCACTGAATAAATTTCAGGTCATTTAAAAATCATGGCATGAGAAGAAGTCCCATTTTACTATTTTGCATTAAAAATTTTTAAGGCGGTCCACACATGAGTGCAGAAGCCTTCATCCCTCAAAGACAGCTATTACAAAACACTTGAAATCTTATCCTGGAAGATTAGGTAACACCGATTGCCCAGGAGGGGCAGGTGATTTCTGAGAGAGTTCAGAGGTGATGGCAGTCTCAGGTAGCAATTAATTTTGCAGAATGTGGGCAATTCCCATCTATGAATCAGTAGGCGGAGGACATGCCTGGTCTTGCCAGGACAATGGCTCTTGGTCAAGCTCTTCAGTGAAACTTCATATACACAAATGTTCGATTTTGTATAAAGTAAATGGCAATAAATTCCCATAGCTGTCGCTGTCAGTCTTAGACTTGGTTTGCATAAGTAAGCTTAGCACAGGAGTCTCAGGGTTGCTTTCAGCAGCCCATCATCGTAGTATATGTCATGGTATGGACCATCGCTGGGGAGATGCTTGGATTGGGCACACAAAGGGTGGCCAAAGGAGCACAATCTGCACAACCTTTTCCATCTAGAAACATCCTCAGATCAACCGAGCCGTGCTTGGACTACATCAACAAAAAAATCAACCAATTGCTGCTCTTAAAGTACGCACTCACATGTCTGCTTGCATAGAAAGACCATTTCTTTCACTTATAGCAAACGCTGGTGGAATAAACTGTTCTCAAACTTCTTCTGCCCTAAGACAGGCACGTACGTTATGGGAAGGTACAAGAAACTCTATGGTTAGAGATATACGTAACGGAGCCAGCCCAGAGAGCCTTGCATTCATTTGGAAGTTGTTCCAGTAAATTGGAAAAGCAGTTTAGGTAATAATTAAAGATCAGAGCACTCTCTTTGGCAGAAGATGAGGAAAATAAAACAGAGCCACAAGACTCATCAGTTCTCCAAACTGTTGAGACTTTTCTTTGAGCCAAGATTTGTAAAGGGAAACCATTCAGGAGTTCAGAAAGCTGCAACTGGGAAATAAAAATTTTGCATCTTTTGGGTTATGCTGGTACTACTATAGTTGCAAAATAGAAGCTTATTCCAATGGTATGAACCACATTCAGTGATCACTCATGCATGGTAAAAAATATAAGCTAGCCCTCAGTCAAACACAGAAGGTCAGGCAGTTGGTGGAAGCTTAGAAATAATTTTCTAGAGCTGCCTGAAAACAAGAATATATTTCTCAGAAAGAAAGCAAAAATAAATTACCACGTGTTTTTGTCTGAGCCCAAAGACAACCTAGGTCTTCTGGAATTCCCCATCCAGTGCGGACAAGGTCCTCAGCTGAGAGGTGGAAAAGCAGCAGCACATTCCCTGAATCTACTGGGAAAAACTACTGAAGGTGGCAAGGGAGGAGTGAGAGCCTCCACAGCAGCTCCGTGATGCACAGTCCAAGCAGGTTTGCTGCCGAGTGCTTTTTGCTGGATTGTGCGCTTGAAAATCTGGCATTTTGCATACCTCCATTTGCTAATTACCCACATGATGGTACTCCAGTCTGCTTTGGCACACCTCTGGCATTTAACGTCTTTAAATATTGACAGATGGATCGTTGTCTCCTGTTACTCAGCGAAAGCTGGGAGCATAATGCTAAGCTGATTAAAAGAAAGGGGATCACCAGCTAAATCCATTTCTTCCTGACTTCTAAATGTGGAAGTACCTTCTCGTTGCTTAAGGGATATATTTTTGTAAAAGATCTGGCTCCTGAACTAGCAGTACAAACACTCCCTGGATGCTCTTGAAAGGAGCAGACTTTCTTCTTATTCTGCTCAAAGAGTTTTCCCCCCTGCTTATCCTGCTGTGTAAAAAGAGCATTTTTTTGTCTCACCTTGCAAAAGAAAGAATCAATTTCATTCTTTCATTGGACAAAAAAGAAAAAAGAATAATAGACAGAGCCTGTTACTTAAAAGGAAAATTGTTCAGCACCTCAAGGTCCAAACTTACAGCAAACCACGTTGTCCAAACACTGCTTCTGCCCAGACTAGCTGTTGATCTAAAGAGACAAAAGGGAAACACAGGCACTGAAAAATAAAGAGGTTGTTTGAGCCTCACCCAGCAGGTAAGTGGCAAAGCCAAGAAGAGCAGCCAGTGCTTCTGCCGCTGTCATGTTGTGCCTTCTTCCCTGGGCCAGATCAAAAGGGTATTTAAGCTGGGTTTTTAGAAGACTTTATTTTTAAGCCTCAGAAAACACTAATCAATTGTAGGGTTGTGAGCCTAGGAGTGCCACTGAAACGACATCCTGACCTCAGAACAGGAGATGCAAGGGGAAAAATTAGGAATGACTCATTTTCTTTTCCTATTCACACATCAGTATTATACCTGCAGCTGATCATAAGATTCTGCTGTAATCAAATGCATTTTGAGTGTAAATACACCTTAAACTGGAAGTTTACATCTGTTGATTTTTATGGTGGGCTCTATTAGGCCTGAAGCACTGAGCTTGGCAAGTGCCTGTGCCCAGTCTCACCTCACCTTACCTCAGTGTGAGCAAACGCCTTTTCACAGACATTAGTATGTTCCTAACTCTTTGCAGGGTTGCTCCACTGTTAATTGACCCAATAAAAATTATCAAACAGGAATCTCCACTTTTTTTAAACTGTAAGCTTACAGTATGCAGGTAAATGAAGACAGAAAACAAGTCAAGGGAAACCAAAATTAACATCACTCTTCCAAGAACGTACAGGCATGAATAAGTATGATACATTATAGATTTGACTGATGAATGACCCGTAACTCATCAAAAGCAATGGCTTGCACTGAGTAATGGAGGCTCCTCTTTCAAGATGAAACATTAGTCACTTAAATGCCTTCCACATCACACTGCAAAAAAACCTTTCAGCTATTTAACTCAAGTACTGTTTTCTTTATAAGGATTTAAAAAAAGCCTGTTCCTGGTTTAAATATGGTGCCCCATTCATCAAAATAAATACTCCAGCCCCTACTTCCTTGCATCATCTTTGGCTTTGCTGTGACTGCTTTGTCAGTGTTTGGCAGTTATTTCTTCAAAGCAGGGGAAAGGGGCTCATTCCCCCTCAACCAGGAGAGAGATCAGAAATAAAGCGGACTCCCCTCACACAGACAGAGGTGAAGAATGGGTTCAGTGAAAGGAGCTAGGGTATCGCTAAGACCCAGTTAATACTGTAAGTAACATTGCTCTGCTTAGTCAGATGCTCTGGGTGCTTGTGGACCCGCAAAGGATGAACGAACAACGGCATTGCCTATCGCATCATATACCTTTAAGAAGTTGTAGGCTTTTTCACCCATGTTCAGCCACATGCACATTTTGTCTTTCTGCAGTGCTCAGCCAGAGCAAGGAAACAAGAACTGCCTGGGGCTTTGCGAAACAACAGCTTCAATCAGGTAATCAGGAGAAGAGATGGTTCCTCCAGACTTGTTCGGCATTGGTAATTGTTCAAATCCAGACTTGTTTTTTCTGATCGAGAACTATATAGGAATTTTGTCCACACAAAACCTTAATGAAATATGATGCTTTTTTCTGTGTTTGCACTGGAAAGCGATGACTCTGCCCCACACAGTCTTCCTAAATAATTCAAGTTTTAGCATTTTAATTTAATGTTTGTCTTTCTCTTTGCCCATTAACTTCACATAAAGCTGTCCATGTCACCATGTCTACCTGCCATCCTCCATTATCAGTGCTACAAAGCAAATATCACACTCCTCTTGAGCTGTTGGAGGGGGAGGAAAACAGACAGAGAGCTGGGGTATCTCCTGCCTTCTCCGTGCTCCACACTTCTGAGCTTCTCATGAATCCTTCATTTCTAAACTATTATAATTAAGCTAGAAGATATAAAAAAGGCCCTTCGTCATTGCTACCATTCATTAAGTAAAATTGATTTTGTAAAGGTAATTTTGCTGAGGAGTTCACCAAAAATTGAAGAAAATGTCATCTGAGGTCAGCTTTTCTACTCGGGTTTACAAAGCAGCACTAGAAAACCAACCACATAACGGTTTATGCTGCATTGTATTGCATTTGCTATTTGATGGTCTGGTAACACTTTAATAGTCTTGAATGAGCATTTAATTTAGGTTTAATAGGGCAGCTTCTCTGTTGTAATTAAATATCAATTGATTGTTAAAAGAGCACTTGCTAGATTTAATATATAAGAGATAAACCTGGTTGGCTATATAATTAACTCAGAACACAACAATAAAAGTGCAATTAAATTTCTAGAACAGAGAACTTGTAAAAAAGTTTTTCAAGTTGGTGGACATGAGAGGAATTAAATAAAAATTATGTTAAATATTGTGTTTAATGATGATCCAAAGAGCTATTAATTAGTTTGGTTAACTATTGATGATCTTGACCTTTGATGTAGAGATTCCTTTGAGATGGAAATCAAACAATGAAAGTGACTGTTCCCACTAGGCATACATGGTATCAAGAGACAGTTTTCTTCAAACAGGTATAGAAAAAATGTCAAGCATCTAATGTAATTTTAATGTTTTTTTCCACATTAATAGTTAGTGTTTATCATATCTGCACTTTAAAAATTTAGCCTTTTAAATATTTAACTTCACCATAATTTACAAATAGCTAATTAACTCCCATTCTATTTTTCTGTTATTTGCTTTTACCATTTACAGATTTTTTTTAATAGGGTCAGTCACTTAAAAATGGAAGAACCAAAAAAACCAGGCAGAGCAATGGTTTTGACTGTTAACCATTAAAAGCCATCCATGTGCAGAGCATTAATCCTACATCAGATTCAACCTCCACCAAACTAGCTAGAGGAAAACAAAACCATAAATGATGCAAACATCTTAGAAATTCATCGCAAAGCATGCTTACATGGCTGGCATTGCTGTGAACTTCCATTACACATGTAAGGCCCCTCGCTACTAAATTGAGGTATTTTCTCATTACAAGACATCACCAAGAATCTCTTCGCAACTATGCCGCCCACGTGAGTCTTGCAATACGCCTGTAAAGCAGCGACGACGCTTGCAACACGCTTTCTTCCCCCTAGGATATGCTGCACATCGAAAACAAACAATAACACAGCAGAATATTAATAACTTCTGCTTTACCCAGGGTCCCTGGCACAGACAGCCCAACCCACTGCATACAAGGCATCTTCAGTCATTTTTCTTCCATTCCAATTCAATGACGTAAAGTTGTTTCAGCAAATGCCATTTAAAATAAAGCAGTTGTGATTCCATTCTGAGATGCCCCCCATGAATTCTGTCGGTGCGTATCGCACCGAATCATCAGCCATGTCATGACCAGACCCCACGGCTGTAGCAGAGCAAGGATACGAATCAGCTGCGTGTTTGGCAGGACACAGAGGGAGTAGAGCAAAGGAATAGCTGTGTCCACCTTTGCAGATGGGACTTGCTTGTCCCAGCCACACCTGAGCTGCACTCAAAAGCTACCTGGTTTCATGATGACAAATCCCACAGATGCAGCCTCGAGTGCATGGAATTTTTTTT
>NW_009605656.1:0-8192 GCF_000690535.1 Cariama cristata | reverse complement strand
GTTTTAACTCATCTCTTTCCCAGAAAAGCCCAAGAAGGGTATGTTTTATGCAATGAACATAGAATTGCTAATAGCAGGAAAGTCTTTTTGGGGTGCACGTGCACTGTGCAAAGGATGGTAGAAGCAGGAAGAAAACAGAGATGGATGCTCAGGCCAGTGTGATGGGCAAACAGAAGGGCGTTAATGATGGCTTTTGTCGCACAGCCCGTTCAGGTGCTGTGCCTTTGGGAAGAGGGGTGGGACTTCCTTTAAATTCACAATTTTTCCACTGAACATGAGACAAGCGCAGGTTAAAAAACGACTCCAGGGACAGGATGGCTAAACAGCGGTAAGCGCAGAGAGGACGGCCTCTTCAATCACGCTGTTTGCTTTTGTCCAGATAGTGCTTTCAGGTGAGTCCGGGTAGAAATGAAGTGGAACATGATAAGTTTTCTCACAGCCGCCATACCCAGGCCAGCGAGCTGTGGCTTTATTTATGTTTTAGAGGCGTAACAAGTCCACGTTTATAGCACACTGGAGCCAGCTTGGAGGACGCAGATAGAAGCAGGCTTACCCACAGGCTGACTTTTATTGGAGCTTGAAAAGCCAGCTAGCAGGGAGCTGGGAAGCAAATATTACTGCCTAAGAGATGATGGCACATTTCAGACCACAGTGAAAATAATGGAGCAAATTCATCACCACTTGAGCTCTGCCGGCACCGGCAGCTCTTGCTCCTCTGTGCCCATCTGTTCCCAGCAGAAACTCGCCTTTAGGAGTATTTGCATGGCTGGGACATTTGAGAGGAATCGAGCACAGCAGAGAACATGGTAAACGTTGGTAAATCAGAGGGCTGGCTGCAGGCAGACATTGCAGTGCCAGTTTTCCTGATTTACAGTGCAGCACATTTCAGTGCTTGTGTGCCCGTGCATGCACACCCAACCCTGTGGACCTCTCTATCTGCTGGCCTTCCCGGTGCCTGTGCTGGCAAAGACCAACCATCAACGATGTCTGTTCGTTATTGTTAACCAGCCATCAGGAAGGCAAGATTTATAGAGATCACTTTTATTTGGCCAAAATAATAGCAACCTGGTCTGGTGGAAGGTGTCCTTGCCCATGGCAGAGGGGTTGGGACTAAGTGATCTTTAAAGTCCCTTCCAACCAAACCGTTCTATGATTCTATGAAAATACCCAGGAGTAGAGAGACAGTTTTTGGACCTTCTGCTACAAAGACAGCTAAAGCATCCCTATATCTTTATTTCCTATGGAAAACGTGCTAAAAGCCTGGTACTTCAGCACACACACTCTCCAGGCAAGCAGCAGCTCTGGCTAGAGACTTCTGCATCTCATGCCATGGTGAAGCCCTAAACTGGATAAAGCCTCTAAGCTCTACCCCAACATAAGCATTGAGTAATAAAGCTAAAAACTTCATTAAAGGCAAAAACATCCTCAATACTGACAAAGGCAGAACTGAGAAACATCCCTCTCAATGACTGGAGAGAAAAATCTGACAACTCATTCCTAAAACTCAAGAACAGCAGCCACTAAATAACACAGGGGACAAATGCTGTGGCAGGCAACTCGTTCTGCTTACACAGATGAGCTTTTTGTCCTAAATCACTTCCCAGTCTCAACCATGCGATGTAAAAACTGAAATGAAACAAAGCACTTACCTGGAATCACTTTTAACAAAACAGCAGGGATATGCTTGGACATTTATATTTGATTTTTTTAGGTCTTACTTGTGTATCTTATTTCTCCCCAAAATGCATGTGGAAAATTAGCACCAACCTTCTGTAACTCACGGGATATAATTTACCAATGTGCAAATCTTACTTTCACATAGCTCAAAAACAGCAAAGCTTAAAGGCTTTGCAGCTGAGAACCAAACTGATCCAGCTCTCTGGAGAGTTAATGCAAAATCTCCCATTGACTTTTACAGGCATTAGAGCAGACCCTCGGCTGACTTTGTAATCCACAAAGGGAAAATAATTAAGGTTTCCAGAAAATTGGCTCAGCACTATTTTAACACTATAAATGTTTCTGCTCGGAAACAGTAGTCTTTGCATGTTTTTCTCCCAATCTAAAGATAAAACTGTTCCCATAAAAAATGTTTTGTTAAAATGCCTTTTGGAGAAGGTCCCATCCTTGAAAGATGCATTTGCTAAGGATATATCAGAAGTGACTTTCTCTTTTGAGATCACCTCATTTCCACCAGAGTGGTAATTGCCCATACCATTACTTTTCCACAGTAACTTTCTTTCTCCTTCCTTTCCTCCTGCCCAAAGCCTTCCCAATCCAGTCTTTATAGCTACTTTTCTCCACCCCTCAACCTTTTATTGTAGCAAAGAAGTAATTAAACCCCAAACATTTCCAGCATTATCACAACAGGAAGGATATAGATCAAGAATATAGCATCCAGAAATTCTAAAAATTAAGGTTGTTCTTGTAACATACCTGGTGCTCCTTTTTCCCCAGCCCCAGGAAGCAAAAAAAAAAATTGCCTACTATGAAAATGGGTTATTTACTCATTTGAATACCTTCATTTTGATGCAGTAACACATCTTCACTGAAGCACTACCCCGACCCTGTTGCATTTCCCTTTCCAAGTGAAGTTCTGAAAATGCACATACACAGAAAATTAGAGATGTACAAATCAATGGGTGGCAGGATACTCCCACCACCGCTCAGATTTTCTCCCTCACCTTCTTCTCTATTTAGAGCTCTGGAAATTTTTTCTAAGTGGAGAGCTTAGCTGCAGCCTTTCCACTAACAAGCGCCTTCATTAGCATTCACTTTACATCAGCAGAAACAAAGCTTCCTTTTTTTTTTTTCTTGTGAGAAGAACAAACAAAAGCTTTATTATTCTCTGCATTGTCTGCAGAAGTCAGACAACTCTTTGGCTTCAATGAAGATCAAATGTTAATGCCATATTCCAAGCAGGATTTCTGAAGCTATCAGCATCTCATGCTTTTTGAAAACAGTGGCTGGAGAAAACTCTTTACAGAGAAGTCCTTTAAAGTGTGTGATGCTCGCAGATGAAAAATAGTAGGCTGTTGAATGTAATTTTTGAAGAAATTGGGGGAAGCTATAGTTGGCCAGTCAGAACCTCCTGCCAAATAATCAGCATGGAAACCAGCAGAGGCAGGGATACATTTTCAGATACAGAGCTTCAGAAATGAGCAGGGGGGGAAAGGCTGGGGTTTGCCTGTCCTCCGGGATGTGCCGGCCACGGTGCCAGGCTGGTGCTTCAACCTAATCCCATCCCACAGCCACTGGCTTAAGACAGACAAGATGTGAGAAACAATGACAGCATCATCAGCTCTACTAAACCCACCCCTATCAATTTGCTGGCTTCTGGCAGTGACAGTCATTGCCAAAAAATATCAATTTCTTTTCTCTTTCTTTACATTTTGCCACCTCTTAATCCTTGCAGGTAGAGGCAGACACTTATTTTGCTTGTGTTCCCACCGAGCCCTGTGACACGAGGGATCAGGAGGGAGGAAGGATGAAGACTGCAAGAGTGGGATGGTCCTCCAGCCTCAGAGAGGAGGTAGAGGGAGATTTCCTAGAGAAGCGGGAGCTTTTTCATGCTTTTGGTTGAGTGTTTTTTGGTGGTTCACTCCTGACTTCTTGTTGGCATTAGTGCCCTCCTAGGAAAGCTAAATGCTGCCTCTCATTGAGAAATGGCATAAGCTCCAGAAGAAATCTCTGCTGGAGTCCTACAAACACCCCCCAAAGCATAAGATGTTGCAGACCTCTACCAGCTGCTGAGAGGAGAGGAAGGCCTTCATTTCTGGGTAAAGTTTAGTTCCCATCTCCTCCCACCACTGTTGGAGTTGACGCTGGGGTGGGTGGTAATGGCCCAACTGGTGACAGCATCTGATCTGGTCACACAATACCCCAAAGGGATGAGTCACAACCCCCCCTCTGAACAGATCTGTCTATACCCTGTGCTCAGAAATATGGCCGGACCCCTCAGCCTTTGTTCTTGTAGCAACTATCCCAAATAGAAGAATTTCATTTATTTCAGAGACCATGAGGAAGTGGAGATTTCTGTTTGCTTTTTAAAAAACCAACAACATTCAATAAAGATTCCAACTGGACTTTTCTACTTGTATAAAGATTTGGGAGCTCATAGCAGCAGCATCTTTCTTAATTTCTAGGAGCTTGTGTGCCTAAACACCTGACAGCTCACCTAGTTAAACCTGCTGTCTAAAATCACTTTGCACAGAAGAGTAAGAATTCATGATGTTCAAATTAATTTGTTATTCATGAAACAATCATCCTCAAAATCTTTTCCAACCCTGGTAGAGTAAGCATCCAGGTGATGCAGGTGTTCACCAGCCTGTCCATGTCAGCTGCTGAAAACTCTTAAGAAATATTAGCTAAAGGTGATTAAAACACAAGAATGACCATACTGGGTCAGACCAAAAGTCCATCCAGGCTAAACTCCTGTCCCCAAGCATCGCCATGGCTAACCCAGCTTCTAGCTTGGAGATCTGCTGAGCAGGAGGTGAGACAAAAGCTGCTGCAAATACTACGAATTCTGTTTAAAGGACATGAGTTTCCCTTTAGAGAACAGTGTTATAATTTACAACAAAAGTACCCTCAAAATCTTTCAGGAAGGGACCATAAACGCAACATGCATTCCCACTCAGAGGCAGACCTCTAGATGTATTTTGTTTCCAAAGAGACCACTTTCATTAAGTTGGCTGCTAATTAAAAGGTTTTTTACATTGCTGGATTTACAAACAGATTTCTTACTCCTACTGCTTTCATTGTACATCACAAAGAAATCAGAATGTGTTCTTTCAAAGTCCTTAACAATTCCTCACAGCTCTGCAACAGCTGAGATCACAGAGAAATAAAGCAAGAACAAAGTTACAGCGAATGTAAATATTAGCGAGAGACTGCACTTCATCTTCTTCTTCTGTGGGGCTCCTGAGAGCAGAGGCTGAGCAATGGATACACTGCTCTCAGTCGTCAAAACCCTGCAACTGCATACACCTGCATAGCAATTACCTGCATGCTGCACTGCATCAGCCACCAACTCGCAGTGACCAGGCAGGCAGGTTGGACTCCTTTTAATTTTTCTTCTATTGTCTCCAAAAAGTAGCCATAAAATGTGATGAAATATATGTTGGTAGGGAACAGCTTAGGGACATCTGATGGCATTAACCCTTTAACAACCACACCACACAAAACTCTGCTATGCTTTTATGCGCAGGCAATCTGCATTTGATACTCCATTGACTGTTATTTTGTTCCAAGGACACAGTCAGTGTAGGAGGAATCACAGTACTAGCAGACAGAGCAAAAAACCTAAATATCTAATTTCCACTCCAAAACAGTACTTCTGCTGTTACAATGGCTCAGTCACTCTTCTTCTACACTCTCTGTATCTGCGCTTAGCTTTTTTGGACCATCATGACATTATACGAGCCTTGAGGATGGTAACAATGCGGGTTTGCAGCATGAGATCCCTTCCTTTCTCTGTGACTCTTGGTACGGACACTGGAGCACCCAGTCATCTCCAGGCTGGCCAAGATTTTAGGGGAATGAGGTTGCACAAGGACAGGACAAGGAGTTATCCCCACCTTCAAGCACTGACAGTGCAGGCAGACCTTCAATAAGAGTAAATACCCCTATTTCTTAGAGGAAGCAGTATGGCACAGTGAAATTAAAGGCCTCTGTCAAAAAGGAAAATCATTTGTGGTTAATATGGTATCTACCTTTACAAAGTGACCACTAAAACCTGCTTTATTCCAGTAAGATGTCACTAACATCATACAGGTACTAAAGGTTTTTCTATCTCCTGAGTCTGATGTGCTGCCACTGATGTCCTTGTCTAACAAATAATAAATAACGTTCAAAATAATAAATGAGTCTGTCTTCCAGATGGATACGCACAAGGTGAGCACCATCTCCCTGCCTCAGAGAGGTGTCTCAGCAAGACATTTCAGTGTGGGGAAAAGCCATAGCCCTGTCTGCAGCATTTCCAAAAATTCCCATTACTAAGACAGCCCTGCGCTGTGAACCCCTTCCCTGGGGCTTCCCCTCCCATCACAGCATAGAGATCAGAGTGACTTCTGCTTGTGAAGGCTGCTCTGGAGTGTAGGCTCCAAAAAATGAAAAATGCAAAAGAGACTTTGAAAACCCAAAGCAAGATGTGACACAGGGACCTGCCCATGGCCAGGCAGATTGGGAGCTGTAGGCAGCCTGTGGGACCACCGCTGCCGCAGGGTCCATGGCACGGGGGCTTTACGATGACCCTGTCATCTGCCATGCCCCATTTACTGAAAACCTGGATCTGCACAGCTCCTTTTCCAAATGTGCACTGGTGTATAGGTAAGGAAAGGGAATAATGACAAACTGACATCTCCCTCCCATTGCCCCTATGCATTTTGACATCAATGTTTTATCCTCTTGGATTACACTGAATCCACAGAGGTATCCTTGGCACTCAGAGCCTCCTAAAATAATCTGTGATAGGGAGTGATCAAGACAGAGCTGTAGGAAACAGGGAGATGAGAGGGGAACAGCAGTCCTCTGAGACACGGTCCTTTTAGGAATTCCAGTGGATTTACAGAATTTAAAGCATCTTTCCACCCTTGCATTATTAAGATACCTCACCCCTTCATAAAGAAGCAAAAGCACATATATATATATGTAAAATATATATCTATATTTTTAAACATATGTATAAATACCCCTGTATGGGGAGGGAGAAAGAAGCAGGAGGAAGAGGAGAAAGAAAGACCATAGATCAGGATCCAGCCCAATAGCCATATCAAGCACGTACCTGTCATGCCAGTTCCTCTGCCAGCCTGGCACCAATATCAAGTAGAAAAGTCTGGCTCTTAGCAACATGCATCAGTGCTTCAATGACCTTAAGATGGCATTAATTTGTTGTGGCTTCTTAAAGTATATTTCAATTACTGCAATTTTTTTAATACCGATGGGGAAAACACAGAAGCCTGTCAGCAATGGCTGATTTGAAATGTGATGTAATTATCATCAAGCCTTAGTAAAGGATTTTAAATTAAAGACAACTTGGTCTGTAAATACTTTGTGTCTACATTATTGTTCTCTTTTCCTAATGGCTTTTGGCATAGGCCTTGTCAGTGGTTTATTGTACAACCCTTTAGCTGTGACAGTGTCTTCTATGAATAAATCATACACTTCACTAAGCACCAGACGATGGCAAAATGCAACAGCAGATGAAATAAGCAATAAAGAACCATTACAGCTGCCTGTTCTCCTCTGCAGGTTTACATCACCATCTGATTTAATTTCCTATTTGTAAAGGCGCAGCTCACTGCAATGCCATTATGAAATGAAATCATAAATGTTCACACGGGCACAAATGAAAAGTGAGGCACCTGCTTGGTTATGAGCTATCTACTCCCTCAGCATGTTGTTCAGCATCTTATTTGTACGCTTGGGTCAGAAAGAGGAGGATTTACAGAGAACAAAATATCTTGGGCATGTTACTGCCAAAACTGCAAGACACTAGACCTGTGCATATGCTGTGGTTTAGACCTGTTTTTATCACATAAATGAAATGTAACTAGCAAGGGGAGGGGATAAAATAGGCTACGCATGCATTTCTGTTCTGAACTCATTGGTGATGTTGAGCTTACCTAGCTCCAGAGCTAGAAAATGTAAATTGTTGCTCCGCACTAGGGAGGAGTAGCTCTGTCCCTGACCTCAGGACCTCAGTGTCCTGCACCACAAAAGCACCAACTGGCTGAAGTCTCTTCTTCAAAGCATGCAACGAGGCTACACGACTTGCTCTGGGACACAAAGGATGAGAAGAGCAAGGCCAGGGGCATACCTTAGCCCCTGTTTGCTCGTCCACTGCCTCCTTCCAGCTTAACGCCTTCCTGACATGTCAGGCCATGCAATAGCCTATCTGGGTAATGGCAGAGGCAAAGCTTTAGGGGACACAACCATGCACTGGAGACGAAACCATCCATAACAACTGCAGTAGCTGTTCTGCAGTCTTCTTGTGGAAACATGGTGCTAAGTAGAATTGATTTTGGTTTCCAGTCATTTTCCCTATTTCTTTTTCTAACTATCCTTCATAAATGTGAGTGGTTGTAACCCTGTGGACATTCTTGCTGACCACATTTGTTTCAGAACGGTTCTGAGCAGACGTGCAGCTGTGATGTGCCAGAGCCTGGTACCATTGTAAATGCATTGGGTTTGTG